>NW_026973718.1:272500-302500 GCF_035594125.1 Scylla paramamosain
TATCTCCACAGTCGTCATATGGATGTAATTGGTATTGCTTTTCTTATCAGGAACAATTTCTCTGATGAGTTTCCAAGTTCTAGCAGTGTTCCCTCTTTGGTATTGCAATTGCTTATTATAATAGAAATTTATAGCATTTTTTATAAGTACAGTGACCAGCTTTTTCTCTCTCTTGTATTCGTCTTGCAATGTTACGTTGTGACGGTATTTTTTAAATTTACTTCTAACATTGTTCCTGATTAGAATAGCGCGTCGGATGTCATCAGTCATCCAAGGTGCAGGTGGTCTGCGGATTACTTTTGTTACAAAAGGAGCACAAGCGTTTAAAGTTTTAGTAAAAACGTCATTAAAAATTCTGACCTGGTCATTGACATCGTCGGTTAAAAACATTTCATTCATGGCTGGTGAATTCTGCATTAATTATGTAGAAAAGGTTTCTTGACTGTATTTTCCGAGCTGACGAAACGTCTTAATATCAGGCCTACGTTTGGGTTTGCTTATATTTACTTGCACGCTGACAAGATCATGGTCTGCAACAATTTGTGGGACAGTACTGTGTGTTAAGATCATTTCAGGTTTATTAGTTATAACTAAATCTAAGAGTGTTGACGAGGTAGCGGTAATGCGAGTCAGTTTGTCTATTATCTGAGCAAGCTTGTTATTCTTTATTAGTCTATTTAATCAGCTATCTTTTAAAATTATATTATCATTAAAATCACCGAGAATAAAAAGAGACATCTTTTTGACAATTAAAAACCTAAAAACATCTTCTATATACTCGTAGGACACAGCTAATGCCTTAGGGTGTCTATACATACAGCCGACCATAATGGAGGGCAGTTTGCGGCACTGCACAGTTACCCACACATCCTCAATACCGGGTGGTCTAACTATATCAAGAGATAATACATTAGATTTCAGTGTGTCTCTTACGTAAATACATGCTCCAGCACCACGTCCATTATCACATCTAAAAACATTAAAATCAGATATATTTATAAGGTGATCCGGGGTGTGTGGAAGAAGCCATGTTTCAGTTATGCACAAAACATCTATATTTCTTTCCTGTATTAGCAGCTTGACCTCATCCAGACTAGAAATAAGGGATTGAGCATTGATATGCTCAATCACTAATGAGTCCTTTCTATTCTTAAAACATCCGGCAAGGTCTTCTTCGCCACACCCCTATCTAGAATAATACGTACATAGACGACTCTTGTGCCCTAAAGAATTACACTTGCCACATTGTAATTTATGATCAAATCTACATGTAGATTGTCTGTGATTAAACTCACCACAGTTATAGCAACCAACTTTCTTCATATAGTTATTACCGTATTTTTGGCTGGGGTTCTTGTACTTGGCTCTATTGCGGCTGTTGAAATTATTTATATTGTGATTATCAACATGTGTTTCGTGTAATCTACTGAACCTGTTATGTATAGGTGTCCTGTGTCGTAAGTGGTGTGGGTTGTGACTTTCCTTTGGTAGTGTGGGGGTATTATTGGCAGGTGGGCGAGCGTTGTTGCGCCGCACCACCGCGGCCCAAGTGTCTTGGATCTGTCTAGCGGGGCCGCCTTCAGCTTAATGAGAGTTGTTATAATGGTGGTCTGTACAATTACTTGGGAGGTATGTATGGTTTCTGTTTCTGTTGTGTTGGTTATTGGTGAAAATTGGGGATGTCAATGCATTTTGCGGTGTTTTCTTAAGTCTCTCTATATCCTTGCAAATACTGAAATGTGGGCATTGTTTAGTAACAAAAGTCAGCAAACGAATAATGCCTATTCTATTCAAAATGGATCCAGGTGTGACCCCCTCCATGTCATAACACATGTCATCGACCTCACCTGTGCCCAGTTTGAATACCGGCTCTGTTTTAATCACGGATATGTTGTTTAAATCACACCAAATTCTCAGATGTTCATTAAAATCTCCAATTTTCGCCTGTGTATCCTGTGACAATAGTGTTGGTGCTAGTTGACATACATAGATATCCATATCATTATTTTTGTCTTTCAATTCAGCAACTAGAGAAGTGAAATTATCAAGAATAATTTCGGGTGCAGTGTTATTAATGATATCTTGTAAACCACAATAGATGACACATTTACTTGGGATCCAGTTAAGTTTTTCGGACACCCAGCACCTGAGAAGATCAGTATTAGCACCCTTAATAGTTCTTATAGACACATTCTTATTTAAATCCGAGACCTTAGCCTCCGTCCAATTTTCATCTCCTAGAAGAAGAATTTTCTGAGGGAGGTTTGGGGAGGAGTCAGTCTCTGCCTGTTGGTGAGGGGGTGGTTTGTTAGCTATTATATTTTCTAGATTACAAATTTTCTGTTGTAATTGATCAATTACTGAGTAAGCTGTTTTCACTTCAGTGTTTAATACATCAATTTCCATGTCTTTTGTGGTCAACTTTTCTTTTAATTTTTCCAAGTCAGACGTTATTTTCTGTATCGCACGTGCATTGTTTTGAATCACAGCGTCGTCTTCCCTTGAGCGATGTGTCAAGCCAGTGAGTTGCGCTTGTACGGACTGCTGGGCCGAGGGGAAGGACTCAGGGGAGGAGAGTAGAGTCGAGATGCTCAGGAGAGGTGAAGAAGAGGGCTGCTCAACGTCATCAGGGTTTAGGAGCAGCTGAGTGGAGTCCCGGTGTAGAAGCTGTTCGGCACTAGTCTGCAGTGGTTGAGCGATGCTCTGATGCGTTGCCTTCTACGGCTGGTGTCACCAATGGAACGTTGTCAGGGTGCAGCAGAAAAGCATTGTCAGTGAGTGAAGAATCAGCAGTCTCAGGATGCTGCTGTTGGGCTGCGCCAGTGTGCGCGGATTGAGCACGTTCCATATTCAGTAGCTGTGGTGAAGTGTAGTCAGGGCGTATCAGACAAGCGGTATCAGCGGGCAGCGGACGAGGCAGGTGCAGGTGTTGCCAGATGTCCAGCATCAGGTGGAGTAGCTGGCTGGGAATTCTGGAGTATCATGGAGATAAGTTGATCTTTTTTTTACCCATACTCTATTCAGTCCCATTTTTCGGCATTGTTTCTGAAGCTCTGTCTTGTTGTTTTTTTCTAAATTTTTCTCGTGTTAGTGGTTGGCGAGATGGTGACAGGTCTCGCTCTACAGGGTTTGCCTCAGCCATGGCCAACCAGGGGATCGCTTCTGAACAGTGTGTGATCAATTGTAGGATGGTCAAAGTGCTGGTTGAACGGTGGTTTGGTAGTGCATTTGGTATAAAGGGTGTTCTTTATAAGTGCTGGTTACCTTGTTCAGGGCTACTGCGCATGCGCAGAAAATGGACACTCGGTCGAAGGAGGGTTCTGTATAAGGCCTCAATGTTTTGCCTTAAATTATATCTAAGTCCAAAAACCCTTAAGCACTTTTCCCAGGCTCAACGATATCTAGGTATCTTCATGCACCGTTAGATCTTCTTAGACCATACCTTAGTCATTTAGATTCTTGGTAATTTGCGAGTATTATCAGGAGCGAATCCACACCACCACACCGCCGCGTCCCAATTTGTTTGACTGCCTCTTACGTACATGCTGGTATTGTGTGTGTGTGTGTGTGTGTGTGTGTGTATGTGTTGCTATTCTTGTTTCTATTGTCTGTTGTCAGAAAGTGAACATGAATATCAGGAAAAAAAAGGAAAGTATTTCACTCCTACTACACAAACACTCTCTCGGCACATTCTCTCTCTCTCTCTCTCTCTCTCTTTCTCTCTCTCTCTCTCCCTCTCTGTGAATGGAGTCTAGAAGGTGGGGGGAGAGGAGATGGATGGGTGGAGAGACGTTTTATGCTGTTCTCTTTTCGTCTTCACCTTTCCTGGTACATGTTCATCCTTGTGTCATGAATCACGATGTCTAGTACCTGACGGGAGTCGTGGTTGTTCGTATTCGCCCGGGTTTCGGGACGGTCCTGTGTATTGCCATGTTTTTCTTGTTTTATGCATTTTTGTATGTATATTTGTAGATCATATTATGAATGTTCATTTTTATGTGCCTTTTGTATTTTACTTGGGTGAGAATTAATATATAGGGAAGTGAAGTGTTATCAAGTGCGTTCTGGGTGGCCAGTGGTGACGTGGCCAGGACTGTGTCGACACCAGGGTGGTGTTGGTTGTGTGGGGTGCACCTGGGTCCTGTGTTGGCCTTTGAAGGTATGTTAAGCACTATAAATGTCTCTATTTGACTGTGATTATTATGTGTGTTGTTAGATGTGGGTATGGTTCTGGGAAAATGTGTGGATTGCCTCCATACGGTGCATAGCTGTGCAGGATTCATGTGGTGACGTTGCTACGGTGCAGGGAGTAGGTGGTGCAATGCCGGCGACCCGACACATTGTGAATTACCAGGGGTTGTGCGGGGTGCGCCAGGTTCCTGTGGTGTCCTTCCAAGCTGGGAAGGTTTAGGATGCATAGTGGGTGTCCAGTGACGGGAGGTACCACGTAAGTTGATTTATGTTTTGTGAATGTCTTTGATGAAGTTCAGGGTCAGTTGTTTTCATTCTGTGTGATTCATGATAGCTGTCTGTCACTTGTAGTGTGTTCCTTGAAATATTTTGTGTTGTGTTTCGTTGTCGGCTGCTCACGATACGAGGCACATGTCAGCACCAGGTGGTTTGCTGGGGAAATTATTCCAAATGGCACTTGCAGCTTGAAACGCTTTGGGAATTCAAGTTCAGACGCCCTGCCCGGTTTATCATTGGTCATCCTACACTACTACTTGATGCTACTACTACTATTATTTACTGCTACTACTAATACTTCATGCTACTACTACTATTTGCTACTACTACTACTACTACTACTACTACTACTTGGTACTTGTACTACTTGCTTCTACTACTTGCTGCTGCTGCTACTACTACTACTACTACTACTACTACTACTACCACCACCACCACCACCAGCACCAGTCCCACTAGGAAATCACAATGACGAGGGCAGCCAGGGATGTACGTCTCCGTGCTCCCTCTCGACTGCCGCCGTCCATGCCACGCGGTGCCTCGCCGCCGCCTCATCACACTGCTGGTTTGTGGATTCCTGCATTCTTAAGGTGTCGCCTTACAACCTCGCCCTCCACCACCACGACTCCGGGGACACAGAGACACTTTTCCTTCGCGTGTTTGTCTTTCACCGCACGGATGTATTTATGAGAAAATCGTGAAAGAGAGAGAGAGAGAGAGAGAGAGAGAGAGAGAGAGAGACTGGGAGTGACAATTTATGAGGCTACTTTTCGGTCTTTCAATGTGTTTTATGGTCCATTAGTCTGCTTCCGTCGATCTGGTAACAATGTAGTTCTGTACTCTCTCTCTCTCTCTCTCTCTCTCTCTCTCTCTCTCTCTAGCTGCAGTACTCTCTGAACTTACGCTTATATTGATGAATTATCTTCTATATTTTCTCGTTCTACCCAGCTCCATAAGTCTCTCTCTCTCTCTCTCTCTCTCCTCCTCTCTCTCTCTCTCTCTCTCTCTCTCTCTCTCTCTCTCTCTCTCTGGGGAAAGCATGTAAAACAACTGGAATTTGTTTAAGAGAAAATAAAATAGCGTCTCATTCACACGTGTGTAAAAGTATTCGTTTATTGAAAACGCTTCGAGAAGAATAATAATAGAAAAAAAAGAAAACACTGTACACTTTTGGTTCACGATCCTGCTTACGTTCTTCTTTCTACCCAGAGAGAGAGAGAGAGAGAGAGAGAGAGAGAGAGAGAGAGAGAGAGAGCGAGCGTGAGTGAGTGAGCGAGCGAGCGAGCGAGCTGCAGCTGCTTATCCTTTCCTTTCACATTCATGGTATCCCCTCCCTATCTCTGCGTGCGTCTGAGTATCTGTGTGTCTGATGCGGGGCTGAGTATCGTGAACCCTGAGTTATGAGTGTAATTTCCTATGCAATTTCCGTCACTTTACGCTTTTTCCCTCGTTTATTGTCCCGTCATTGAGCGAGTGAGAGGCGAGGTGGCGATAGCGCTCAGCTTGGCGATAGAGTCACGTGTTGGTTGTGCCTTCTTTATGTAAACGGAGAGGGAAGGGATGGATGGATTGGTGAATGAGTGAGCGAATGAATAAGTGAGTGAGGGAAGGGATGGATGGACTGGCGAGTGAGTGAGTGAGTTAGTGAGTCTGAGTGAGTGTTTCTCTTTTCTTTATTCACGTCAGTCTCTCGTAAAGAAAAAAAAAAAAAGTAGGAATACACGAAGGAACGTTAAGGAAGAATAAACTTCATGTAGATTTGCTGGCCCTAACGAGGGTATCTGTGATAAGCGACACGGATCTAAAGGCAAAAGATGTAGTACAGGATAATAAAGGTGAAGGGTTGTGTACGAGTGTGAAAATGCACTCTGCCTCTCTTTCTGTGTGTCTGGTTGTCTGTATTTGTGTGTGTGTCTTTCTGGTCTGTGTGTCTTTCTGTCTGTACTTTTTGGTCTGTTTGTGTCTGTGTCTGTTTCTCTCCGTGTATGCCTGCTTTTCTCTCTGCCTATTTGTTTCTCTCTCTCTCTCTCTCTCTCTCTCTCTCTCTCTCTCTCTCTCTCTCTCTCTCTCTCTCTCTCTCTCTCTCTCTCTCTCTCTCTCTCTCTCACGCACGGGCACACACACACACACACACACACACACACACACACACACACACACACACACACACACACACACACACCGTAATGCATAAACGCAAGCCTGATTTATTTTTCCGTTGTATCTGATGTTGTTATCTTGTTAACATATCTTTACTTTGTCCAGCTTGGCTCACTTCTCATCCCGTCCTTCCTGGAGGCAGCGGTGCAGGGCAGGGCAGGCGGACACCAGGCAAGGGCGGGGTGACGAGGCGACTTGTTGTATTGTCCCTCATTGTGTGTCCCTTGCTGTGCCATATATATATTGCTGTTTTTTGTCAACGGGTATTCATTTACATCACCATTCACTGTCGAACTTGTATGCTGTTCAACATTAACATACAAATTAGTTTAAGCCGTTCATAAATTCCATTGGCCTTTGAGATAAACTTTATCTGTTCGTTTTTTTCCTCCTTGTTACGACTTGAGTGATTTCAAGACAAGTATCAAGTCAATTCAGTAACTAAATTGACGGTTTTTAGTTGGGAGGGAGAGGGAGACGGAAAGTTGACCGGGCATTTCCCCCTGGTGGCTGTGCCGTTGTCCAGGTTCCTTGATACGTGGAAAAAAAAAAAAAAATAGATAAATAAACAAATAAATAATAATAATAATAATGAATAAATAAACAAATAAATAATAATAATAATGACAATAATCATCAAGTAAAGCAAACAACGTACACACACCTATAACAGTGAAGGCAAGATCGCAGGTACAAGCACAGAACAAGACGTCAAATCGTATGAATAAAGGTCATTGGAAGCCTTACCGCTGCTGAATAGTGATGAGACGGTAGAACTATGTGGCTGTGACTCTTGGAGGCTGTGAGGACCGCATTGTTGCTGTGTTTTCTGATGACTCGCTCAGACTAGGCCGAGTTTGTTGTCGATGGTCGAAGAGGACCATCTCTTGAGAACATCACTGATATTTGATCCTCTCTCTATTATAGAGCATTTGATGGCAAATTATGGACAGACTACACCAAGCTGTTTTTCGTTGCTGCTGCAGAGACCACCATCTCTGGATATCACAATAATGTTTAGTTTCCTCTCATATTTCTCTCTATCACAGCGTGTTAGATGGCAAGTTTTGGACAACGCAGTAATATTCAGTGTACTCGTATTTATTCCCACCGCATGGTGTCGGGCAGCAAATTTCGTCATGTAGGGAAGTCTGGCTATCATGATAACACATCTCTAATGACTTTCTTCATCACAGCATGTCAGAGGGAAAACTTTTGGATATTACAATAATAATTCACGTTCCTATTTCAGTACGTTAGGCAGCAAATGTTGGACATCCCAGTGACAATATCTCCCTTTTCATGTTTTTATCACTGCACGTCAGATAACAAGTTTTGGACGAAAGATCTGGTAGGAGACAGGAAAATTTGGACGAAAAATCAGATGATAGGGAGATTTAGCACAACCCTTGTATTGGTGATGAAACTGAGGCACCGAGCAGATGTATTTCATTTGTCTTTCGGATTTGATTTGATTTGTCTTTCAGATTTGACTTACCTGTGCCTTGGAAGCTGCGAAGACTGCATGGTATTCGTGGGGTTTGTAATTTATTGATATTTTTTATCCACACTCGTGAAAACAGATATAGTTTGCTTTGCCCTTGCGCCACGTGTATAATTATGTTAACGTAATAACATACAGGATTGAACTGAACAGTGCTGAGTCCAGTTTAAGAAGCTCGTACATTCCTTTTTTTTCCCTAACTGAATGTGGCGAGTGAAATTCATGAACCACTTCTCAGATGGCAGATATTGTTTACCCTTGCACCACATGGGTAAAAAAAATCCCAATTCGATAATGTACAGTCCAGTATACGATCAGACTTTCTCCTTTCCTGTTTAAGTGTGCTTATTGACATTCATGAACCGGAGCTCAGGAAGGCAAGGCAATATCGTGTGCTTTACCTTTGTACCGCTCGAAACATGCCAGGATAAGATGCAACATTTACTGTGATAACGACGTGTGTAAACAACACTAAACTTTCTTTTTGCTGAGTTAAGGAGTGTGTATAACGACATTCGTGAGCCACACCTCAGAAGGCCAAGCCAGTGCAGTGTGCTTTACCCTTGAAAACGTAATAAAAGATGCAGCATTTGGTTAGATAGCTCCCGGTGTAAGACCATTCCACTTCCTTCTTTTCCTACTTAAGGATCTTGACATTCATGAAGTTCACCTTACAAATTCAAGCAAATATTGTATATTGTACCTCACAACACTTGAAAATATAGAATAAGTCGTAGCTTTCAGTGTGATAGCGTCCAGTGTAAGAATATCCGACTTTTTGTCCATGTTTATTGGTGGATACATTGACAATCATGAACGCACCTCAGAAATCTAAACTTATATACAATTCTTTACTCTTGTATCATATTATATATATATATATATATATATATATATATATATATATATATATATATATATATATATATATATATATATATATATATATATATATATATATATATATATATATATATATATATATATATATATATATATATATATATACACCAGAATAATATACATCAAACTCCTTATTAATCACTGCAAGAGTACCTGACTTTCTTGGCTTTCTACGGCAGGGTCGGAATTACGCTGATTGGCACTTATGAACGCCCCTTTAGAAAAACAACACAGTATGCTTCACCCTAGCACCACATTGAAAAGCCTGAATGATGTGCAAATCTTGGGAGTGTCGCGTCCAGTGTAAGAACTTCATTTTTTTTCGTCCGAGTTAAGTTGACTTTTGTTATCACTCGATATTTTTTTTTTTTTATGTAGGAGAGACACTGGACAAGGGCAACAAAAATCCAATAAAAAAATAAAAAAGCCCACTGAGATGCCAGTCCCATTAGAGGGTCCAAAGCAGTAGTCAAAAATTGAAGGATAAGTGTCTTGAAACCTCCCTTTTGAAGGAATTCAAGTCATAGGAAGGTGGAAATACAGAAGCAGGCAGGGAATTTTAGAGTTTACCAGAGAAAGGGATGAATGATTGAGAATACTAGTTAACTCTTGTATTAGAGAGGTGGACAGAATAGGGTTGAGAGAAAGAAGAAAGTCTTGTGCAGCGAGGCCGCGGGAAGAGGGGAGGCATGGAGTTAGCAAGATCAGAAGAGCAGTTAGCATGAAAATAGTGGTAGAAGACAGCTAGATATGCAACATTGCGGCGGTGAGAGAGAGGCTGAAGACAGTCAGTTAGAGGAGAGGTGTTGATGAGACTAAAAGCTTTTGATTAAACCCTGTCTAGAAGACAGGGTGTCTGCGCGCGCACGCACACGCACGCACGCACACACACACACACACACACACACACACACACACACACACACACACATAGAGAGAGAGAGAGAGAGAGAGAGAGAGAGAGAGAGAGAGAGAGAGAGAGACACACACACACACACACACACACACACACACACACACAGAGAGAGAGACAGAGACAGAGAGAGATATAAGATACAAGATATTTTATTGGCCCCTTAGAAAAACATTTACGAGTATATACAAATATGTACAATTTTATAGCCTATGGTTCGATAAGCCGAAGCTTTACTACGGACCATCTACTATTTGTAAATTGAGCAAGTACATGTGATGTGGGTCATTGTCTATTAAAATAATATATATTGTAGAAAATAATTATTATAATAATAATAATGATATTAATAATAATGATAATAATAATATAATAATATTAATATAAATAATAATAATAATGATAATAATAATAATAATAATAATAATAATAATAATAATAATAATAATAATACCATAAAAGTAATATTAATAACAATAATAGTATTAACAATAATACTAACAACATACATTAATATATAGGGTAATAACAAATGAATAAGTGTAGTGCACTGAAATGACTAGACACAAGTTATAGTTATTGTCATTGGTGGGTGTTATGAAGAAGTGTTGTTTTCAGTTTTTTGTTAAAAGTGTCCTGTTGGGTGATGCCTTTAATATCTTGTGGCAGTGTGTTCCAGAGCCTGCTGCCCCGCACCAGGACACTCTGCTGTGCATGGTCGGTGCGGCACAGCGGAATACGGAGGTTTTGTCTGTTTCTTGCTATTGGCTGGAAGCCACAGTGTACAGGGAAGGAATTTAGCGATGCATGTACAAATGAAATGGGCTGTAATGTTATGATGTCATGGAGCTTAAGTATTTTGTGTTCAGTGAAGAGAGAAGTGTGATCATAACGGTGACGGTAGAACATAATACGAACCATTTTGTTCTGTGTGAGAAAGAGACTGTTACTTAAAGTTTTAAATGCTCCACCCCACACAGCACAACAATACAACAAATGTGGATGTACCGTTGATATGTAAATCAATTCTATACATTGAAAGGGCAGCTGATTTCTTATTCTATACAATAGACCTGTTATTTTACTAAGTTTGGTTTTCAAAGTATCAATATGAGAGTTCCATTTGAGGGTATTATCAATAGTAATTCCAAGGAATTTCACTTCGCTGAGCTGGCTTATAGGAATATTGTCAATTTTGATAGTTAACAAGGGTGGCTGAGACATCAGTGGTCGATTCATCATACAACTGGTCTTTTTAATATTTTGTGTGAGCTTATTACTTTTTAGCCAGTTTGCAACCTTGACCATCTCTTCATTTGTAATTTTCTCCAAATCCTTAATATTTTTATTTTTGAGTAGTACTGATGTGTCGTCAGCGAAAAGTAATAATTGTAGTACTTCACTACAGAGTGGTAAATCATTAATGTATACCAAAAATAATAAGGGTACTAATATTGAGCCTTGAGGAACACCAGATGTAATTGCTTTATGAGAAGATGCCTGATTATTATATATAGTGAACTGTTGTCTGTGACTAAGGTAACTATTAAACCAATAATTAGCTGTGCCTCTAATTCCATAGTTTTTAAGTTTTTCTAGCAGTATTGGATGAGATATGGTATCAAAAGCTTTGGTTAAATCACAAAATACTGTAATACTGTAAGACTTTTCGTCCATTGCATCATAAGTATATTGACATAACTGTTGCAAGGCCAATTCTATACTATATTGAGGTCTAAATCCAAACTGTTGGTCTGTTAATATTGAATTTTGAGTGAGATAGTCCATGAGTCTTGAGGCCATTACCTTTTCAAATATTTTGCTAAAAGTTGTTAAGATAGCTATGGGTCTATAATTTCTATGAAGTAGTTTATCACCTTTTTTAAACAGTGGAACAATTTTGGTCATCTGGAGATGTTTAGGAAAAGTGCCTTTTGAAAAGACTTATTAATTATGCAAGTTAAAAATGGGAATATTATATTACTGCACTTTTTTATTACTTTGATGTCTATATCATCATGGCCGGGAGAAGCTATTTTCAAGTGTTTTATTATATTTTCAATTTCTTTTTGAACGGTTGGCTCAATAAAAAATGAAAATAGAGTCGGTTCCGGTAAGTAGCGAGTGAATGGCACTGGTGGTGGAGGAATGTTTGTAACAAGGCTGTTTGCAACGCTACTGAAGTAATCATTAAAAGCTTCAGCCACCTCATTACTCTGGGAAATAGTTTTGCCATGAAATGTTATAGACTTAGTTTTCCCGAAGACTCTTACCCATAATACCATTAATCATCTCCCAGGTTTTCTTAGTATTTCCTGCGTTTTCTTTAAATTTAGACTTATAATAATTATCTTTGGCACTCCTGATTCAAGAGGTTAATGTATTTCTATATTTTTTGAATATTGCACTGTAAGTTAACGGCCATTTTGCGTAAAGTTTCTGTAGTCTGTTTTTGTTTTATAGATTTCCGTAGGCCTTGAGTTATGTAAGGCTTATTACTATACTTATCTTTGATTATGAAAGTTTTAATTGAAAAATGTTTGTTATAGATGCTTGAAAATTTAGTTATGTATGCGTCTAAACAGTCACTTACGCAAGGGCTAGTCATGGCTGCTACCCAGTTATATTCTTGTAACTCAGCTGTAAAATCATTTATATAATTGTCATTTATCATCCTTTTAGTTATGATTTTATCCGAATACTTGTGAAATGACGGTGCAGAAAACGAGCTAAACACTGGGAAATGATCACTGATTGATGAATAAATTATTCCAATAAAATTATAATTTACATCATTCGTCCATATATGATCTATTAATGTGGCTGACGACTTAGTAACTCTTGTTGCTTTAGTTATCACTGGAAAATATGAGTATGAGTAAAATAAATCGGATAAGCTTTGTACACAGTCATGCTTAGCCAGTAAATTTATATTAAAATCGCCTAAAATATAACATGGTAATTGTGCCCTACTTATAAGACCAATCAAGAGCTCTAATGATGACAAAAAGTCACTAATACTTGAATTTGGTGGTCTGTAAAGTAAACCTACTGCAAACTTATATGGTTGTGTTACACCAAGAAACAAAGATTCTAAGTATGGCAATTGCAAAGTATAGTTCTGCATGAGAGAGCCTTCGTATAACTTGTGCAGGTACAGAGCTAAACCACCACCACTGGTGTTCTTGTTTTTAAAATATCCATTGTAATTCCTTATTTTATAATGAAAACAGATTTCATCACTAAGGCGCGTCTCACACAAACCTATAATATGAAATTTCATATGAAATGAAGGTAGACATTGATCAAGTAAAATGTCAAGATGTAATGGTACACTACTAATATTGTGTAACAGGATATTTAAGGAAGTTCTAGTAAGTTAGAGGGTATAGAGTGTTCTGTATCGCTAAAATAATAACTACACTTAGGTTCGTTAAGGATATTATTTAAGAGTGAATCATCTATTGTATGAGCATCATTATCTTTGACAGGGTCGTATGTCATTGTTTCGATAACACTTAAGGGAAAGTTATGAGAGGAATCTTCATTTAAAATATTAATCAGATCACTGTTGTTTAAACTATGAAACGGAAAAATAGGAATGGTAGCCATAAGTTAGGTATGGAGTAGTCAATATAACATTACCAATCTGAACACCTTATCTTCCTCCACGGGAGGATCTCGTTGTCCGTTGAGCCTCTGTCCTACTAGCTGTCCTGTTGTCCCTGGTCGTCGCGGCGTCCTTCTTCCTGTCAGCAGCGCTGGTCACACCACCAGTAGTCACGGCAGATGAGCCGTCAGCAGCAGGAGGCATCGTGGCGGCGGTGACAGTACTATCCTCATCGGGAAGTGTGTCCCGGCCTTTAACAACCACCACACTGCCGTCGCTGCCCACTGCGCTGCCGCCACTCGACACGTCATCAGGCCGGTCAGACGATCCATGAGTCGAGGCACTTGTAGTAACGACCCTCCTCGATGAACCGCCACTGTTCGGTCGTTCCTTAATAATCAGTTTAGCGTGGCGGAAGTACGCCACTTTTCCCTCACTTTTAGCTTGTTTCATGGCTGGTATTTGAGCTTTTCGTATGTTCTGGGATGCAGGACAGATCTTCGTTGATATAAATTCTTGTTCCTTTTAGCTTTGTTACGTTCCTCATGACAGCCTCTCGGTCTCCATACCTTGTAAAGCGGGCGACAATGGTGCGGTGCCGATGGGCGTCACGTTGTCCTACACAGTGTGCACGCTCTAGCTCGATGTTTGGTTGCTCAAACTTATTGGTTAGGAGTTCCGAGACCTTAACAGCTGTCTGTTCCCATGTTTCTCCCTCTGGCGGCTCTTCAACACCAACAATTTGCAGGTTGTTTCGCCGGTTATAATCCTCCTGATAATTCGCTCTGTCTTCTAATTCCTTACATCTTTCTTCACTCTTCTATTAACAGTGGTGTTCCTCAGGGTTCTGTCCTGTCACCCACTCTCTTCTTATTATTCATTAATGATCTTCTAAACCAAACTTCTTGTCCTATCCACTCCTATGCTGATGATACCACCCTGCACTTTTCCACGTCTTTTCATAGACGTCCAACCCTTCAGGAGGTAAACATATCACGCAGGGAAGCCACAGAACGCCTGACTTCTGATCTTTCTAAAATTTCTGATTGGGGCAGAGCAAACTTGGTATTGTTCAATGCCTCAAAAACTCAATTCCTCCATCTATCAACTCGACACAATCTTCCAGACAACTATCCCCTCTTCTTCAATGACACTCAACTGTCCCCCTCTTCTACACTGAACATCCTCGGTCTGTCCTTTACTTATAATCTGAACTGGAAACTTCACATCTCATCTCTAGCTAAAACAGCTTCTATGAAGTTAGGTGTTCTGAGACGTCTCCGCCAGTTTTTCTCACCCCCCCAGCTGCTAACTCTGTACAAGGGCCTTATCCGTCCATGTATGGAGTATGCTTCACATGTCTGGGGGGGGTTCCACTCATACTGCTGTTCTAGACAGGGTGGAATCAAAAGCTTTTCGTCTCATCAACTCCTCTCCTCTAACTGACTGTCTTCAGCCCCTCTCTCACCGCCGCAATGTTGCATATCTAGCTGTCTTCTACCGCTATTTTCATGCCAACTGCTCTTCTGATCTTGCTAACTGCATGCCTCCCCTCCTCCCGCGGCCTCGCTGCACAAGACTTTCTTCTTTCTCTCACTCCTATTCTGTCCACCTCTCTAACGCAAGAGTTAACCAGTATTCTCAATCATTCATCCCTTTCTCTGGTAAACTCTGGAACTCCTTGCCTGCTTCTGTATTTCCACCTTCCTATGACTTGAATTCCTTCAAGAGGGAGGTTTCAAGACACTTATCCACCAATTTTTGACCACTGCTTTGACCCTTTTAAGGGACTGGCATTTCAGTGGGCATTTTTTTTTTATTAGATTTTTGTTGCCCTTGGCCAGTATCCTTCCTACATAAAAAAAAAAAAAAACTCTTGTCAATTTTTTCCATTAACGGCGGGTTCTATTTTCTTCCTTACGTTGTTTCACTTCCTGCTTCAAATCCTCTACTTCTCGTTGAGTAAATTCCAGGCTAGTAGTAAGGTCATTAATGCTAGTTTGCATTGCCCTCATATCGTCTTTCACATTTTTCAAGAAAGTTTCTAAAGCATTACGATAGGCTTGATCTTGTGTAGCCAAAAGAGTCTTCAAGCTCGAGGTATCCATTTTGACAGGGCTAGAGCCGGAATATGTCCAGTAGAGATTGGAGAGTAAATGTTCAGGACCACCACAACACACGTCTGCTCCTTGTGAAGGCTGGAGAGAGAGAGAGAGAGAGAGAGAGAGAGAGAGAGAGAGTTATTGTTATTGGTTGTTATTGATATTGTTGCTTTTTAATCTGCTGAAATTTGAAATATTCCTGATTGAAATCTATAATTCTCTTAAGTGTTTTGTTATTCGTCAGTAGCCACGCCTTCACTTTTTGTCTAGGCAATGGTGGTCCTTTTTTTTGGGGGGGAGAGGGTTTCCTTTTAGTGAACGGTGAAAACTGGTTAAACTTATCTTCATTCACTTACTTATTTATTTATTTACTATCTGTTTGATTTATTGAACTATTTATTTGTTTGTTTAATTACTTTATTTATTTATTTATTCATCTATTTATTTATTTATTTATTTGTCCAATATTTTTCGTTTCTTTCTCACGTACGTTCCTGTCCATCTGTTGAATTACTAACTAGGTTCATTAAATAGTTGTTTCCTGGAAGGCACTGACCTCTTCCACCACACAAGGGGACGCTGAGCTGCACTGTAAGGTGAACCCCGGCACGCCGCATGGAGCCATTCCAGGAATACCACTAACTCAACGCAAGGAAAATAGTTCAGTTGTGGAAATTATTTTGTTCTTCTCTGGAAGGAACACACACACACACACACACAGTGGTAGTGGTATTATTATTATTATTATTATTATTATTATTATTATTATCATTATTATTAGCTTATTATTATTATTATTATTATTATTATTATTATTATTAGTAGTAGTAGTAGTAGTAGTAGTAGTAGTAGTAGTAGCAGTAGTAGTGGTGGTAGTAAAAGCAGCATACTCGTATACCGGTAATTGTAGAAGTAGTAAAAGTCATAACAACAACATCAGCAACAACACTAAAACCACCACCACCACCACCACCACCACCACCTCATCATCCCGTGCTGGTCTTCTCCCTCAGCACGGACGCCCAGCACTCTGCCGCCACCATCAACACTAACGTGATCGTCACCTCGAGCGGGGAGGTGACGTGGCTGTCTCACGGCATCTACAAGTCCTCCTGTGACATGAACGTGGAGTTTTTCCCCTTTGATGTCCAGTCCTGCAAGATGTGGGCGTCCTGGACCTACGACGGCTACCAGGTGTGTGTGTGTGTGTGTGTGTGAGAGAGAGAGAGAGAGAGAGAGAGAGAGAGAGAGAGAGAGAGAGAGAGAGAGAGAGAGAGAGAGAGGGGGGGGGGGGGGGGAGAGTGGCAGTGGGAGAGAGGAAAAAGGAGAGGGAGTGGAGTTCTGCAAGATGATGTGGTGGTGTTGGAGTGATGATGAGGAAGAGAGAGGGTGAGTGGGAGAGGGAGATGGAGAAGAAGAGAAAGAAAGAGAAGAGTGAGTGAGAGAGAAAACTGAGAATTATTTATAGATTTACTCCTTTTTCTACTTTTCTTTCACTATCTTCCTCTGTTCCTCTTTCATCCTTTCTTTACATTTTCGTCTTTTCTTTCTTTCTCTTTTGTTCTTATTTTTCTCTTCCATTTTTCTTTCAAGGTAAAAAATCTTTTCTATTTACCCTTCCTTGAGTATTTCCTCTCTCCTTTCTCCACTTTTCTTTATTTCTTTCTTCTTCTTTCTCCTCTCCCTCCTTCGCCCATGTTTTCTCAGTGTCTCATATCTTTTAATTTACATTTTTCTTCCCTCTCTCCACTTACTACATCTACTGCAAAGGGGATAGGCAGCTCATCACACACACACACACACACACACACACACACACACACACACACACACACACACACAGACAGACATTGCTACCTACGCAATGACGGAATCAGCAGTGAGATTAAAGAACTGAAATAGTATACACGTAACGTAGCGTAACCTAAGCCAGCCCTCTGATGAAGACGCTAATGTTATATCAATATTATCGGCACCTGTAGTTGCCTGTTGCTTCTATGCTGAGACGAAACACAACACATAACTTCATGGAAACCGTTTTAGCAAGAGGTGAGATTTTCAGATGAGGCGTAAGCAAAATTCTCTGGGTGAGTAATCAGTAAAGGAGAAATAACAGCTCCAAGCTTGAAAGAATTACATTTAAAAAAGAAAAAAAGGAAGGAATTCGTTCTCAAATAGAGTGGTAGATGCATGGAATAGACTCAGTAATCAGGTCGTTAGTGTTGACATGTTAGAAAACTTTAAAAGAAGATTAGATACATTTATGGATGATGATTTATGAATGATTTGTGGCTTCTTGCAGCTTCCCTTAACTTCTTATGCTCTTATTTTAGGAATTCTCGCTAAAAATCATCCAGTATGCTCAGTATAGAGGAAGGGATGGATAAGTGTGACGAGAAGGAAGCGAATGTTTGTGTGGAAGGTTGTGTCGAAGAGAGAAGGAGACGAATTGAGTCTTGAGGCGCTGTGTGGGTTCTCTATGTATGTGTGTGTGTGTGTGTATGTGTGTGTGTGTGTGTGTGTGTGTGTGTGTGTGATATAAACAGGAACAGGGCGGAGCAAGGCGCAGTGAGGCCGTGCAGTGCACACATCGCCTTGCCACAACACAACTCTGTCATTCCTTGCTATTTACTGTTTTGTTCATGTATTTTTTTCTTTTACATCCGGATTCCAACTTGATGAGACGCCACTCTGCTTCAAATCAAACCCAGATCTCTTCCTTTTGTTTGTTTATTACTTTCAAGAGAATACGAAAATATACATTGCTTGGTAGAGAAAATACAGCTTTCAATTTATAAAGCTATTATTTTTCTATAAATGTATTTTTAAATATTTTTACTTTTCATTTATCTATATATCTATTTTCAAAGAAGTATTCTCATTATTTGAAAATTGTACTTGACATGTACTGCAAGTAAATATAGATCTTACAATGTTACACACTAATGTGACTTATTATCGAGTAACTTATCAACTAATACATCTTACAATGTTACACACTAATGTGACTTATGATCGAGTAACTTATCAACTAATACATCTTACAATGTTACACACTAATGTGACTTATGATCGAGTAACTTATCAACAAATACACCTAGGTAACTTATTACATGCTAATACAACCTGCGATCTTGCTAACTTAAGATCGTAACTTATACATCCACTAACTTATACAGCTGGCACACATTTGGCAAACATTTAGATAACATTTTGGCAACAATGTTTGCTGTCCAGACCATCCATCCACACATCCATCCATCCATCCACTCATCCATCCATCCTCTCATCCATTCATTCATCCATCCATTCATCCATCCATCCATCCATCCACTCATCCATCCAACCACTCATCCATCCATGCACTTATCCATCCATCCACTCATCCATCCATCCATTTATCCACTCACTCACCCATCCTTCTATCCATTCATTCACTCACTTATCCATCCATCCATCCATCCACTCATCCATCCATCCACTCATCCATCCATTCACTCATTAATCCATCCATCCATCCTCTCATCCATCCATCCATATATTCATCCATTCATCCATCCATCCACTTAGCCATCCATCCATCCATCCATCCATCCACTCATTCATCCATGCATCCATCCATCCATCCATCCACACATCCATCCACACATCCACACATTCATCCACCCATCCACCTATTCATCCATCCATCCATCCATCTATCCATCCATCCACGCATCTATCAACTTATCCACTCATCCATCTATCCACTCATCTATCCACTCATTCATCTATCCACTCATTCATCCATTCTTCCATCCAGCCACCTATCCACTTATTCACCCATCCATCATTGCATCTACTTATCCGTCCATCCATCCACCCACCATCCACTCTTCCATCCATCCATGTACTCATCCACCTATCCACTCATCCATCAGTTATCCATCCCTCCGTGAACACTGTAGCACTAATACAACTTAAGGTCTTGTAACTTGTACACCAATACAACTTATGACTTAGGTAACTTACAGTCTAGTCACTTATATACTAATACAACTTACAATCTAACTTATATACTAATACCACTTACAATGTAGGCACCTCGCACACCACTGGAACTTACACTCTAATGACTAACACACCAGTACAGCTTACAATCTTGCTACCTTACACTCTAATGAAACTTACACTAGTAACTTACACACTGATACAACTTACACTGTAGGTAGCTTACACAGTAGCAATGGCACCACACCAAGCACTGCAGCTCTTCATACCAAGCAGTCTCCGTCCTCGAGGCAAGACATGCCTGACTCGCCTCCTCCTCACTCCGCGGCGCGTCTAAACACCAACTTAAAGAAAAGGACACCAAACAAATAAAAGACCATCAGCGCCACCCAGTGCCGGGGCGCGGCTGTGCCACCACGTTCATTGCTCCTCAGAGCTTCCATCTTCCCTGTGGCGGCCACGTCTTCCCCCGTGGACGTCTCTCGCGGCGAGCGGGCGTCCCATGCTGTTGGATGCGTGGGCGCCGTCGGGCTCCTCGCTGGCGGAGGAGCGGGGGCGAGGACGTGGCGGTGCAGCTCCTCCAGGGCACGGATGAGAGCGGGGAGGGTGGGGCGCGCGCTGGGCTCTGGCTCCAGGGCGTCCCGCAGCAGCTGGCAGAGGACGTGCAGGGCAGGGCAGCGCTGGCTGCAGCAGCGCAACTCCACCGTGTGCATGATGAGGTATGCCAGCGAATAAACGTCGGATTCCTCGAAGCACGGAAGGGCGTCCTCCTGCAGGAGCTCCGGCGCCGCCCACGGATACCTGCAGGCGGGGGCGGGGGGGGTACACGCTGCGAGTGCCGATGGTCCTGGCGAGGCCGAAATCAATGATGGTTGCTATTGGGCCTTGATCGGAAACTTTGACGCACACATTGTTTCCTTTGATGTCGTTGTGTGCCACACCTCGCAGGTGAATCTTCCTGAGTGTGCGCGCGACCTGCAGGCACACACTCACGGCGTCTTTGAACTGAGTCACGGGGCTGAGCAGGAAATCTTTGGCGATTTGGCCCGCAAAGCACGTGACCATTTGGCAAGTCTCGACGCACACGCCCACCAGACGCTGCACGCCCGTGACCTGCAGGGACTGGATCACCGACGCCTCGGTGAAGAGGTCCTCCAGCGCGTCCTGGCGAAAGGTCTTCACGACCACTTCCTGGCCGGTGCCGGGCACGCGAGTCCTGCAGCACCAGCCGCAGCTGCCGCAACCAATACTCTCCTGGTAGTAATTGGTCAGCTGGCTGATCTGCTCCCCCTCCAGCAGAGGGATGCCCTTCTCCCTGAAGTAACGCCGCACTGGGCTCTCCTCCTCCTCCTCCTCCTCTTCATATCTCGCTTCTACGTCTGCGTGGCCCGATCCGCTGTGGTCTGCGGGACTCTGCTGTGTGCTGGCGCGCGTGTTCTCAGCATCAGCTCTTGTCTGGCATTCACCTGACGGCGGCGCCAAGTCACTGTCGGGTTTTGGTGACGCAGGCCCCTCCTGCGGTGGTGGGGGCAGTGAGCAGGGCTCCTCTTTGTCCTTAGGCTGAGCGTGTCCCTCGCCGTTCACCACGGCTCGTTTCTTCTTGCGCTTAAACAGCTTGCAGAAGGCGCGAAGGAAAGCAAAGCAGCCCGCTGGCTGTTTCTTCTTCTGTTTTGCTGTGGCCATGGTTGGGTTCGCCCCCTGGCTCACTTTCTTGCTTGCGTGCATCTTTCCGCGTGTAAGGCGCATTTCACAGTGTTGTGTGACGGTCGTGCGCTGCGTCTTGTACTCTTGAAGCGTGTGAATGCTTAGTGTTCTTATCCCTGGGAGGGAGGATTGAGGTTCTCTCTAGTGTTGCAAGGATTGCAGGAAGTACTTGAAGCAATACTTAAAATAAAATTGAAGGACTTTCGCTGGCTCTCGTCAGCTTGGAGGTAGATGCCCTTTCCGTCAGGCTTGCTTTTCTGTGATTCGAGGAGTGTGTGAATGCCTCGCTGTGATTGGTGGATTACTTGCTTTCATGTTCTGCCGGCGCGCTGAACAGCGGCGGACATAATGTGTGTATATATATTCTGTTACATGGTGGTACTACTACTACTACTACTACTACTACTACTACTACTACTACTACTACTATTACTACTACTACTACTACTACTACTACTACTACTACTACTACTACTACAGCAGAAGAACTTTATATAACTACTGTCTCTTTTTTTCGCTCTTTTCTCCCCTTTCCTCTATCTTTTCTCTTCTAAATGTTCCCTTTTCTCTTTTTTTTCCTTTTCCTCTTTCCTTTCCCCCTTTTCTTTCTTTCTTTTTTTTCCTTCTTTCTTCTCTTTTCCTTTTCTTTCCTCTTCTAAATCCCTCTACTTCTGTCGTTTTCCCTCCTGTTTCCTCTCTACATCTTCCCCAAGGTGGCTCACTGGTGAACACCTTGCCGCCCCACCTGTGTGCCGGGGTTCGAGTCCCAACACTCACCTGTAACCTTGTCGTGGCCGCCTGACCTTCGTTAATTTGTGGAGTTTTATTTGTTTTCTCCACCTGCCTTCACCCCTGTCTCTCTCTCTCTCTCTCTCTCTCTCTCTCTCTCTCTCTCTCTCTCTCTCTCTCTCTCTCTCTCTCTCTCTCTCTCTCTCTCTCTCTCTCTCTCTCTCTCCTTGCCTTTCACATCTTTTTCCTCATCATGTCTCTCTCTTCTCCAACTCTCCTTCAATCTCTCTTACCTCTATGCATTCTCCCACGCACACTCCCACATGCTCAGCACACACACACACACACACACACACACACAGACACCACTCACTCTCTTACCCTCTTTTTTTATTCCTCCTTCCATCCTTCCGTATTCCATCTTTTTTTTTTATCCCTTCTCCTCTCTCCTGTCCACCTCTCCTTCAATACCTCTTGCCTCCACTCATCCATCCATCCATCCTAGCACTCAGTACCCTCCCACACACACTCACCACCCGCTCACTCTCTCCCTCTCACTGCCTCTTCCCAGCTGGACCTCATAAAGTAAATGGACACAGGGGACATGTCCAACTATCAGTCCAACGGAGAGTTTGACCTGGTGGAGTTCACGGCAGCTAAGAACGTCACTTACTGCTCGTGCTGCCCAGAGCCTTACCCGGACATAACCTTCACCATTAAGCTCAGGCGGCGACCAATGTTCTACGTGTTCAGTCTCATCCTGCCCTGCGTGCTTATCAATGGCAAGGGTGAGTGTGTTGTGTGTTGCTTGTTTTGTATTGTGGAGACCTTAGGGTGAATGTTTTGCTCCGTGTGGTGGAGAGTTTAGGGTTGGGAAGGTATGTTTATAGAAGCGGTGATCTATAGTCTACGTGTTCAGTCTCATCCTGCCCTGCCTGCTTATCAATGGCAAGGGTGAGTGTGTTGTGTGTTGCTTGTTTTGTATTGTGGAGACCTTAGGGTGATTGTTTTGCTCCGTGTGGTGGAGAGTTTAGGGTAAAGAAGGTATGTTTATAGAAGCGGTGATCTATAGTCTACATGTTCAGTCTCATCCTGCCTTGTGTGCTTATCAGCGGTATAGGTTAGTGTGTTGTGTATTCAGTATGTTTGCTCAGAGTGGTGAAGAGTTGAAGGTAAAAAGGAAAGAAATTTTTTAGTGGCGACCCATGTCCTTCGTGTTTAATCCTTGCCCTGTGTTCTCATCAGTGGCATAGGTGAGTGTCATTTGTTTATTGTGGTAAAGGGCTTAGGGTAAAAAAAATGCACGTTTTATTGAGGACTAGACGGGGACAAAAGATAGGTAGAGGTGGTGGAGGGACAGGTGGACGTGGAGAGAGTCTTGTTATGTATCTCTCCTGTTCTTCCACACGTACTTCACTGCCATTAGTAAATAGATGGACACACTCTCGATACAGACCGGTAAATCTGGTATCTGTTCTTCTTTTGTGTTCTCATGTGAAGCGACCAAAGTTGATGAGATTTATTTGTGGTTAAAGAAGCTGGACATCCTTTTGCGTTTATTAGATAACAGTAGACAATCAGTGTCCTGGCAGAGTGGCTTTTGCTCGCTCCCAGGACACCCGGCGTTGCTGTGGCATATGAGGCAGAATAAAGTTGAAGATAATTGTAGTTAAAGGAGCTGGAAACCTTATATAAGAGGCAAAATAATACCCTAGCAGAGTCGCTGTTGGGAGCTCTTTGGTTCACCCCGTCTTGATACGAAATAAGTTAAGTAGAGGTTCTTACATGAAGCAGACTCAAGTTGATAGTTGTAGTTAAAGGAACTTGATATCCCTTGCACTTAATGATGATAGATGAACAGTTAGCATCCTGACAGGGTCGCCACTGCCCACTCCAAGGTTCGCCCAGCCTTAATATGGCTACTGTCAGCTAAGACTGGGAATATAAAGGCGGCGCAGAAAGGGACTGGCCATCCTATGTACTCAACAGGCGGCCCAAGCTCACTGAACATAGATTTAAGGAAAGAGAGAGAAAAAGAAAAAAATAAAATAAAATAAAATAAATAAATAAAAATAAATAAATAAATAGAACAGGTTGGTAAATGTCTGGTTAAATGACTCATTAATAAGGGTGGTGGTGGTGGTGGTGAGGCAATGGGGAATTTTAAAAGAGACAGAGTTATGGCCAGGAATGACAGGTGCACACAAGTGTCTTTCATACAGGGAATGCCTCGTGTAGGTCAGCTGGCTCTTTGCTGGTTGTATTTGAAACATTTGAAACATTTATTACTGGCCAAACAAATGTGTTACAGTCATGTCAGCTGTTGGATTGAGGACAGAAATATAAAAAAAAAGTATATATAGAAATTAATTTCTTGTAAATATATTAAATAGAAAATTATACAATATGATGAAGCAATATTGATAAGGTAACAATCATACTTATTACAAAATACTAGAATAAATAACAGGAAAGTAGTTGAAATATGTACAATATGTCAGACTGTTGCTATTGTGACACACTGCACATGTTCTTAAAGGCTTGGCTCTCTCTTCAGGAATACTCTGAAAAGCCGCACACAGAGACGATTCGTGACCTCATGGGTGTTACATATTGGTGATGCTCAATTCTCGTTAACCTGTCACACACACACAAATAAAAATAAATAAATAAAATAAATAAATAAATAAATAAATAAATAAAAATAAATAATAAAACAAACTGAAAACTGTTAATATTAGTCAATGTAAAACACTCAAACATCTAAAAATACAAACCAATATCTCTCTTTATTATAATTTCTTTCTGATATTTCCATGGCTTCCTTTAATACGAGGTATACAATATCCTCCTCCAAATCATATTCTTTCAGGTGCAATATCAGAGGAGGAGGATGGAGGGGAGAAGCCTTGCCATTATTCTGTCTTATTCTTTCAGGTGCAATATCAGAGGAGGAGGATGGAGGGGAGAAGCCTTGCCATTATTCTGTCTTATTCTTTCAGGTGCAATATCAGAGGAGAAGGATGGAGGGGAGAAGCCTTGCCATTATTCTGTCTTATTCTTTCAGGTGCAATATCAGAGGAGAAGGATGGAGGGGAGAAGCCTTGCCATTATTCTATCCTATTCTTTCGCTTGCATATTTATAGAAGTGTTACGTAGTTTCAGCAGATATCCTTCCTATAGACCATTATATCCTTGTATTTGTTAATTAATACTCCTATCTCTATTTTCTTTCATTCTTTCTTTACTCTCCTGCGTCTCTTACTTACTTACAGTGTTGACTTTATCGTACGAGTCATCACTGTTTTTGTATGTTCGTTTATGTTACTCCTGCTCTTTCCTGCCCTTCCTCCCCTCCCTCCCTCCCTCCCCGTCGTTAATGGAAGTGGTTAGCGAACAAGCCCTTCCTCTTTTATCGCTCTTTTCCTCACCTGCATTTCATCTTGACGTGTTACCGGTGAGTGGCAAGAGAGTGACCGACGCGCAGATACACACACACATGCCCAGGTGTCACTCTCAGGTGTGTTTCCGTTTATACCTGTCTTCTTTTTATCAGGTGTGTTTTCATTAAGGTGACAGGCCAGGCCACGAGAGGCGAGCGAGGTCAATGAACTGCTTGTGTTTTTTATTCATTTATTTATTTATTTATTTGATTTTATTTGTGTGTGTGTGTGTGTGTAATAATAATAATAATAATAATAATAATAAACGGTTTATTATTTAGGCAGTGTGTGTGTGTGTGTGTGTGTGTGTGTGTGTGTGTTTCGAGTTTAGGGTTTAATTTCATCTTATTTTCATAATTTTGTCTTTCGTACGATTTTGTTTCTCTCTGGTTCGCTTTTGCTTTAGATTTTTGGATTTTCTATTTATTTTTATTTTATTTATTTATTTTTTCTTTTCCTTTCTTTTTTTTATTTTCTTGTGTGTTTGTTTTCCTTTATTATTATTATTATTATCATTATTATTATTTAGTTGTTGTGTGTAAATATTTACCTTTGCTGTATCGTGCCGTACCTGTGTGTACTAATTGTTTAGACGAGAAAGTGCTCATAAACTGTTTTCATTTTGTAACTTTTCTGAAATATTAATCATCT
Source organism: Scylla paramamosain (assembly GCF_035594125.1). Lineage (NCBI taxonomy): Eukaryota > Metazoa > Arthropoda > Malacostraca > Decapoda > Portunidae > Scylla > Scylla paramamosain. The sequence goes on from NW_026973718.1 coordinate 298,677, forward strand.
TATTTTTTTTTGTTATTATTTTGTTTTGGTGTTTATCTGTTTACCTTTGACATTTACCTCCTCTGCCTGTGGACATTAATTCCTCAGATTGTTGTTGAAAAGTAATCTCTTAGTTTTGCATCATTATTATCTAGTCATCATGTTTATCTGTTTGCCTTTAATATTTACCAGTCCTTCCTGTGTACATTAACTTCTCGGTGGGGACAAAACAATCATTCCTGACTCTGTAGTGTAGACAGGAACAAAAATCAATCATCCTTCTTTACATTATAATTTTCCTTTCTTATTTCTATGCATCAACCCTTTTTTTTTCTCTCTCTCTCTCTCTCTCATGCTAATTCATTTTTCTACATTTTTATTTATTTTTGTTTATTTTCTCCTTGTCTAACAACATAATTTGTAATTCTGTTTTGTGTAATAACTTCCTTTCTTTATTTACGCATCTACTTTGTTTATTCCTTTTCAAGCTTCTTTTTCCTTTATTTTTCTTTTTCCAGTAACATAATTAATAATCCTCTTTTGTATAAACTTTCTTTTGTTACCTATGTACCAACAACTGTTTTTTTCCCTTCTTTTATCCTCATTTTTCCTTCTTTTTCTTTTTATTTCCTCTTCTTTTAACATTTATATTCCTCTTCTCTGTTTAGGTGTTTCTGTCCCTCGTTCCCTGTGCTTGTGTCATATAACAGGCTAGGACAGGATGGCTACAAGTGTTTTTTTCCCTTCTTTTATCCTCATTTTTCCTCCTTTTTCTTTTTATTTCCTCTTCTTTTAACATTTATATTCCTCTTCTCTGTTTAGCTGTTTCTGTCCCTCGTTCCCTGTGCGTAGTGTGGCAAAGTTCAAAGTTCCCTGTTTTATTCTCATTTGTAGTGTAGCAAAGTTCAAAGTTCTGTTTTAATCTCATTTGTAGTGTAGCAAAGTTCAAAGTTCTCTGTTTTATTCTCATTTGTAGTGTGGCAAAGTTCAAAGTTCTCTGTTTTATTCTTATTTGTAGTGTGGTAAAGTTCAAAGTTCTCTGTTTTATTCTCATTTGTAGTGTGGCAAAGTTCAAAGGTCTCTGTTTAGGTGTTTCTGTCCCTCGTTCCCTGTGCTTGTGTCATACATCAGGCGAGGACAGGATGGCTACAAGTATTCTTTATTCTCATTTGCAGTGTGGCAAAGTTCAGATTTTCTTTTCTTGTAGCTTTGTTAACACTTTACTGCCAATGACAATGTGACACTTACTACTTCATCTCTTCATAGACTAACATTTCTTAACCTTTTTTTGCGACCTGAGCTCCCCTTGCATCTATTCTGGACACTCCCGCGCTCGTTAATTCTAATATCTGGTTATATTAACTACAGTTGTATTATCAGTTCAAAATAAGGTTAACTTGATCATATATAAAAGTACACTCCCGATAGTTTGGTGTGCCTTGCAAGGAGCGTTTACACTGTACCGCAACAATATACGCAGCATTTTTCAGTACCCCCTAAAATTGATCTCAGCACCCCATGTTCAGAAACACACACTTCCCTTTACGATTCTGACTGGGCCACTAAACATTTGAGACTCGATCATTCCTGTTGATGTCACTTCGCGCTTTGAAATCACACACTGCGCTTACACTAGACCCTTTGATCTACTTGTCACTGCCACGAACGAATGGAAATATGTAGCAATCTGAGACAATAATTTCAAAAGACGCAAACAATGCTTGGAACCTCCCGGGGCCTGCAGTTCTATTTCGGCTCAGTGTATTATTTATCTAAGTTAACCCAAGTGAAGAGAAACGTGTGTCATTAACAATCAAGAGGACAAATTGGAGCCATTCAATGTGTTAGTAGCTCAGGGGGGTGAAAATGAACCAGACAAAGTTTAGAAATACTTTTTTGACGGCAGCAGGTGGTACTTCGTCAGAACTTTTTTTTTATTCTGAGGCTAGGGAGCAGAAGGAGGCGCGCAAGATACGATAATGAGGAAAATTAAGTTAGGCATTGAGGAGGAGAGGGAGAGAAAAGTCCAGAATCATGGAAAGACGAAAAGAAGAGGAGACTTACAGAAAAAAATGAGGAAAGAGAGAGAAAAGAGAGGGAAAAAAGAGGAAAGGCTGGAAAAAAAGTCACGGTAAAGGACTAGAAGAGACGGAAGAAGAGGAAAAATACAAAAAAAATACGTCACAGAAAAAAGAAAAGAAAAGAAGAGGAGACTTACAGAAAAAAAGTGAGGGAAGAGAGAGAAAAAGAGAGGGAAAGAAGAGGAAAGGCTGGAAAAAAAGTCATGGAAAAGGAATAGAAGAGACGGAAGAAGAAGAAAAATACAAAAAAAAATACGTCACAGAAAAAAAGAAAAAGAAGAGGATAAAGAGGGAAAGAGAGAGAAAGAAGAGGAGAGATAGAGAAAAGAGGAAAAATACAAAAAAATACGTCACAGAAAAAAGAAAAAGAAGAGGATAAAGAGAGAATTGGAGAGAAAGAAGAGGAGAGACAGAAAAAAGAGGAAAAATACAAAAAAATACGTCACAGAAAAAAGAAAAAAGAAGAGGATAAAGAGGGAAAGAGAGAGAAAGAAGAGGAGAGATAGGAAAAAAAGGTCACGGAAAGAGAAAATAAGAAGAGAAAGAAGAAAGTAGGAAAGAACAGTCATTTCTACACCAGCCTATCAATTCTCCATTCAATACTACCCCTCTCTCTCTCTCTCTCTCTCTCTCTCTCTCTCTCTCTCTCTCTCTCTCTCTCTCTCTCTCTCTCTCTCTCTCTCTCTCTCTGCATTACAAATCTTCTACTTATAATTTACTTACAATTTACTCGCTAATATATTTCCCATGCACAATATAACCTCTAATCTTTAACTGCATGCTTACCATTTTCATCCTCACACTTTCATCACTATCTCAATTATCAACTTCCACAGGTAGACTCTATATCATTAATTTTGTCTCTTCCTATTGCACGCTTCTTCACTTTTACCTAATTAATTACTCCAGTCAGACTCAGGTGTGCCTCCCTTACCTGTTTTATTGGTTGATTCATTGTATAGCTTCTTCTGTTTGTGTATCTTGGTGTGTGTGTGTGTTTGTGTGTGTGTTGCTGGGTGGGTGTAAGGGTTTGGTGCCTCTGTCTCTCTCTCTCTCTCTCTCTCTCTCTCTCTCTCTCTCTCTCTCTCTCTCTCTCTCTCTCTCTCTCTCTCTCTCTCTTTCTTTCTCTCTTTTTCTCCCTCCCTTCCTCCCTCCCTCCCTCCCTCTCTTACTTCCTCCTTCATCTACATAATTCAATAAGGAAAGAGAGAGAGAGAGAGAGAGAGAGAGAGAGAGAGAGAGAGAGAGAGAGAGAGAGGGAGATTTTAGAAACTGTTAATTTTTCAGTTCTTCAGATTTTTACTTTTTGTGTTCTCCTCCTCCTCCTCCTCCTCCTCCTCCTCCTCCTCCTCCTCCTCCTCCTCCTCCTCCTCCTCCTGCCTGGCTTCCATGACGTGTACATGAGATGGTGTGGTTCCTGCGGTGTCCACAAATTGCCTCTTTAAGGACAAAGTGTTCCTCGCTGGCAGTCTTTCCCTTGTACTCTTCCTCTGCGTTCCTTGCGTATTTCCTTGTATTGCTTTTTTTTTTTTTTCCGTGTGGTTTATTTATTTGTTTGTAGTTTGTGCTAATTTTTTTTCTTAATTATCTTCTTTTTTCTAATTTTCCTTTTATTGTGTTGATTTTTTTTTGTTATTATTTTGTATTTCTGATTGTTTTTTTTTTATTTTATGTCTTTCATTTCTTTAATTTTCTTGTCTACTTCCTATCTTTATTACTAATCCCTATGTTATTATGTTCATGAAGGAGGATTGCTGTGGTTTC
>NW_026973718.1:307500-352500 GCF_035594125.1 Scylla paramamosain
GTAAAAATGTAACCAACGCAGTTTCTCTCTACAGCTCGGGGTAGGGCCAACTCGGCCCTTTTCCATCTCGGCCCATTATGAAAAGGCAACTCGGACCATCTTGTGGACCAACTCGGACCATTCCCATTTTCTAAAATACCAAGTCGGACCACCATGTTTGCCGACTCGGACCATCATAAACTGTGGGCAGTGTTGCCAACCTCTACAGACGTCTCCGCCCTACACACTTACTGAAATTACCCTACATTTGCCTTCATTACCCTACGACTCGGGATGAAAAAACAAATTGTCATAATACTGGCGCAGCCATAATTATTAAATTATTATTATTAAAATTCCACTGTAAACTACATGTAAGCAATACATAAGCTAATTATCTCTTTAATCACGAATCAGTAACCGCTTCATTTGAGCGTGGGAAAAAAAATCTCGACAAGCTGCACGTGGCTTCACGTATGAACGTGTATTATCACTACATTTGTTAGATTCAAACCATCATAAACTATCGCACAGAGGGGAGCAGGTCGTTTCGGCCGTGAGCACTCTAGGCCTAGAGTCGTTTAGGCCGTGATCCCTTTACGCCGAGAGTCGTTTAGGCCGCGACTCTGTAGGCCGTGGGTTGTTTAGGCCGTAATACTGAGATCCTTTTCATAGTTTTTATAGTGCAGTCGATGCTGGAGGACTACTGTGGAGGCGAGAAGTGTGACGTGATTGCATGCTAATGAGTTTTATTGATAATGTATCGAGAGATCGATACCTCCATAAAATAAAGATAATAAATGGAAGAGACCTATATACAGTGGAAGAGACCTATATGCAGTGGAAACTATGTTCCGTAGCGTACATACACACACATTAATCGTTTTATGAGGTACTGCAGGAAGTGCACGAAACCCAGTCATTGAAAATACCGGGTTTCACAGCTGCCATTGATCAGCTCAAGATACACCATTATCACATTTCCTGTCCTGCCACCTCTCACACCTGTGTCGCACAGCAAACCTTGCCGTGTCCGTACAAGTGCAATTACAATTACGAAACCTACATACTAATTTTGAAACACTGTCTCAATTACTTAATTCAAAATATTACTAAATTCGAAACCTATAATTTCGAAAGTGTCAAAACACTGTCTTGCTTACTTAGTTGATGTGTTGAAGTCAAATTCTGCGTATTCGTTATTCCCTCACACCTCATCGCTCAGGATGCCTACCAAATTTCCTCGTGTTGTTTGCTCTCCACGTATACGATTCAACCAGCATGCTTTGCAGTGTGACCATTGTCAAGAACGGCAGCACAGACTCTCGGCCTAAAGGGATCACGGCCTAACCAACTTGAACTCGGACAGAGAAGAGTGCTTCACACACTTGTCAGATTCAAACCATCATAAACTATCGCACAGAGAAGAGTGCTTCACACATGTGTGATTCTTGGTTCACTCACACGATGTCCAGGCCAGATATCACTTGTACACGGCAGAAGGCAGTCCGATCATGGACAAGTGTTTGGTGTGCAAAGACGTAGCGCGTCCTCGACAGGTGAGACTACAGGATTTAATCGTTAATTGAATTTATTGTAACTATGTTGAACAGTTTTCTGTAATACTGATTATATCTAGTGTACACTAAAATATCGACATGAACCTCGGAATATGATTTTTTACAGGAGGCATTGTTGTGTGATGGATGTAAATCGTGGCAACACAGAACCTGTAAGGCTGGGATTTCAAGGGAGGACTATAGAAGAGCTGTAAGGGAGGGTCTTGACGTGAATTGGAGCTGCACAACTTGCTCTTCTGTACAAGACATCGCTGTACATGACTGCCCTGAGGATCATCTACCTACTCCGACCCAGGCGTTAGTGGATGATATAAATTCTGAAACTTGTCTAGACGAAGACACCTTGGACAACGACACTTTGGACTGCTCTGAGGCTCATCCACCTATTATAACGTATGAAAAAATGTGTGCATCTTCACAAAGGGGCAAGCAGAAACTTGTGGACAGTCTACGATTTTCATACACATTTAAAAGAAAAACAAATGTTGGTGTTCATTGGCGCTGTGCAGTGCGTAATAAAAAGGTTACCTGTAACATGATGGTAAAGGAAGTGAACGGAGTGTTTATCAGAGGAGCCAATGAACATTCACACCCACCGGAAGCATGCCCTTTGACTACAAGCATGGTGTCAAAGTTAATTAAAGACAAAGCAATGGATGATGTATTTCGCCCAGCTTTAGAAATCGTGGAGGAAGTGCTTCTTGAACACGTTGATCCAACAAAGCCTACTGCCTCGCTACCTGCACCGGTGAATCTAGCTCGCCAAGCAAACAGGAAGCGGCGAGCTAACAGACCTGCTGAGCCCAGTGACCTAACTTTTTGTATTAGTGAGGAGCACATTCCACCTAACTTTCTTAAAGCAGATATAAGTATAGGGGACAGACGCCACCTATTGTTTGCAACACAAGAACAGCTTCAGTTACTTGCTAAAGCAAGAAACTGGTATGTTGATGGAACTTTTAAAGTAGTGAGGCGACCCTTTACCCAGCTTTTTAGTATTCACGCATTTATGAAGTGCGATGGTAACGTAAAACAAACGCCTCTGTGTTAATGTCGGGTAAGAGATGTAAAGATTATAGGATAATTTTTAGTAAACTCAAAGAAATTTTAGATGGACAATTAAAAGTAAAAGAAGTTATCCTTGATTTTGAACAAAGTATTTGGCGTGCTATCCCAGAAGTTTTCCCACATGTAGTTATGCGTGGTTGTGCATTTCACTGGGGACAAGCAGTTTGGAGGAAGGCGCAAGTTCTTGGCCTCCAGTCTGCTTACACACATGATAGCAAAACCTACAAATTTGTAAGACAACTGTTTTCTCTGCCGTATGTACCTGATGATCACATAGAAGGACTTTTTATAAGATTCTGTAGGAAAGCAGCTGGGTCACAACCACTCTTATTTACTACATAAACAGTACATGGATTACGTCAGAAATGTGGCCTCCCAAAGTTTGGTGGGTATTTGATCGAAGTGTAAGAACTAACAATGACGTTGAAGGATGGCATTACAGACTTAATATGAAAGCACGTCAAGGCCAACTGAACTTCTATACTTTAATAACCCTACTACACACACAGGCTAGACTTGTAACGCTTCATGTAAAGTTTATAAATGATGGAAAGGTGTTGGCGTCACCAAAAAAATAAATATACAAAACACGGACGACTAGTCATGCTTTGGGAGGAATTTTCTCTGGGCACTAGAACAGCAAAAAGCTTACTGAAAGCTGCCTCTCATCATATTGCTGTGAATATGTAATGACTTGATTTTTCATGAAATACTCTAGTTTTATTTTCTAAACTGACTTTTGCATGTTTTTAGACTACAATTTTAATTGTATTTTACTGACTTTTGCATGTTTTTAGAGCATAATTTTAATTGTATTTTATCGTGAAATAAGTCAATTTTGAGCTGCTGAATTATTATTTAATTTTTAAACATGGTCCAAGTTGGTGGTCCGAGATGGTTATCGTGGTCCGAGTTAGTATAGACCAGGGCCGAGTTGGTGATGGTCCGAGTTGGGGGTGTAGCCTACAGCTCTACTGACTATTTAATTTCATTGTCTACCACCATTCTCACTAACAGCGGCGAAAAGAGACTAACCCAATCAATTTCTCTTCTCTTCTACTGACTGTATTATTTTAGTGTCCACCTCCACATCTAGCAAAAAAAAAAAAAAAAAGTATAACCAAGGGGATTTGTCTCCACGTCTCCACTGACTATTTAGTTTCTGAAGTGGAAAGCATTAGTACACACTCTGTTCGCTAGAATACACGTCATCGACTGTCACAGTATTTACCACCAGGCAGTAATGGAAATCTTGTCAATAAATCCTTTGTGATGTGTGACGCCAAACCAACGACATCTACAACAATTTTCTTTTTTTTTCATTAATTTGTTCTTTTACTCTTTTTTCACATGACTGGGAAAGTTTACATCCCTTAGTATTTTCTCCCTATCATATTACACTTTTTCATTCACTCCTTGTCTGATAACTTTAAACTTGCCTATCAGATTTTTGAGAAATTAAACATTGGACAGTTCTATTTTTTTTTTTTTTTTTTTTTTTTTGTCAATATATCCTTACTCTTTCATTAAATATGTTCCTGGAGCAGCGTTCTTAAACACCCCTGTACTCCTCTTCGATTAATTTTCACGGAGTCTAATGAAAACTGTTGTGGACTTCAAGGATGTTTTCATGAGTCAAATGATCTGTCAACAAGTAGTCTGTATCATCAATGATAAAAAAAAAAAAAATACCCATGAGAATTCGAAAATACCCATGAGAATTCGACTAAGTTTTCGTGGCCAGTGATCGCTGCGATGAGAGAACAAAGTGATTCAGAACGCGGTCACTCTCTTTGCTGTTGTTTTATCCGCTCTCTGGCCTTGACCCTCGGAAGCCTTGTGGGCAGCGAGGTTTTTCTCTCGGCAAGTGAACATAGTCCTATTGAGACAACGAAGTGTTTCAAAAAGCTGCCACTATTCCTGGTGATATTCTGCCTGGTCTCTCTGGCCTTGACCCTCGGAGTCCTTGTGATCAGTATAATGTATCTTATTGTCGTCATAGACTCTCCTCTTCTCACCACGCTCCTTACAAAAAGTGTCTTGTATTTCGATAAACGGTTCTTTTTTCTTTCTTCTTTAGAGTTTGGGTATATTGTCTACCTTTCTCTCTCTCTCTCTCTCTCTCTCTCTCTCTCTCTCTGGCCTTGACCCTGGGAAGCCTAATAGTTAGGCTGTTTTGTCTTATCGTCACCATGAACTGTCCTCTCACAACTTTCCTTGCCAAAAATGTTTTCTGTCTTGGTTAAACATTTTTTTTTCTTTTTACTTGAGTTTTGATACACTGACTCTCGGAAACCTTACACTTAGCTTCTTTTTTTCTTATTATTGCCTTCAACTGTTCTCATCTCACTCAGCACCTTGTCACAATTATAATATAACATTCTCCGTATCCTCCTTGCTTAAGTGTATGTACATTCCTTGTCACGTTCTACCTACTCCTCTCTCTCTCTCTCTCTCTCTCTCTCTCTCTCTCTCTCTCTCTGACTTTACCCCTCAGAAGCCTCAAGGTCAAGTTCATTTCTTGTATTTTCTCCATGATTTGAGCTCTTCCTCTCACCTCAGTTCCTTGCCAAAAGAATCTTCTATTTCTATAAATAACTTTCGTCTCTTTCTTAGTGTTTGGGCACGTTGAGGTTGTTCTAAATAGAGTAAATCTATTAATATGGTATTGTTTCTAGTGTTATCTTGTTATGTTTCTATATATCATACTGCCTGCCATTCTCTCTCTCTCTCTCTCTCTCTCTCTCTCTCTCTCTCTCTCTCTCTAGATGAAATGTGCAGGTACATAGAATGATAATGTATTTAAAGGAGAAAGACATATCAAGAAGTCTGGAACACACACACACACACACACACACACGCGCGACAAGTGGAAAGATGGAAACACAGGAAAAGTGGATAGGCTCAGTGAGAATTGTGTTTTTTGTTTTTTGAGTTGAGTTGAGAGAGAGAGAGAGAGAGAGAGAGAGAGAGAGAGAGAGAGAGAGAGAGAGAAATTGGTGTGAAGGGGAGAGGGAGACATTCAACGCGATACTTTCTCCACTCTCTCTCTCTCTCTCTCTCTCTCTCTCTCTCTCTCTCTCTCTCTCTCTCTCTCTCTCTCTCAACTCAACGTTAAAACAGCAGGCGGTCTGGCGTTACGAAGGAGAATTTAGAAATAATATATAAAATCTTACTGTAATTGAGAGAGAGAGAGAGAGAGAGAGAGAGAGAGAGAGAGAGAGAGAGAGAGAGAGAGAGAGAGAGACTCCACTGAATAACAAACTGATATGAACATGCCATGGAATAAAAACACCACCAAAAAAGTCAATATGTGTTGATGTGAATTTAGTGAAATGTCTTGCCTTATCGTCCTGTGATGATGGTGGTGGTGGTGGTGGTTCTAATGTCTATCCCTTCTCGTTATGGAATATATGTTTCCTCTTAATTAAGTGGTAATTTAATACAGCAAGAAATTTAGGTCTGTGTGTGTGTGTGTGTGTGTGTCTGTGTCTTTGTCTGTATGTATGTCTGTGTGTGTGCGCGTGTGTGGGTACGTGTAATCCTTTATACGTGTATAATACTTTTTATTTTTCCAACTGTTTATCATTTTCCATGTTCAGTGTTTTTTTTTTAGTCATTTTCCTCCTGTTTTATTTCTTGTTTATCTTTGTTTTGTTTGTTTCTGTTTATTATTGTTTTGTCTCAGTTTTATTCGTTTCTTTTTTATTATAATTGTTATTCATCATATTCCTTTCTCTCCTCCTCCTCCTCCTCCTCCTCCTCCTCTTCATCATCTCCCCTGCATCCTCCTTTCCTTCTCCACAGCTGCAGAAGGCACACTGATTCTCTCTCTCTCTCTCTCTCTCTCTCTCTCTCTCTCTCTCTCTCTCTCTCTCTCTCTCTCTCTCTCTCTCTCTCTCTCTCTCTCTCTCTCATATGTCATACCGTATAGTTCAGCCCTTATCATTTATGTATGGGCCTATTCCTTACGCTAATAAACAGTGTGTGTGTGTGTGTGTGTGTGGTTTAGTTTGACTTGGCTTAGGTAGGGTTGGGGTACATTAAGTTCTCTCAGGTTAGGTTTCGTTGTGTTTGATTGAATTTGGTTGGTTTGGTTAAGTTAGATTAGGTTTCGTTTGGATTAGGTTTGGTTAGGTTAGATCAAGTTGAGCGAGACTAGGTGAGGTTGGTTTGGGTTCGAGTCGGTCAAGTTAGATTAGGCTAGATTTGGTTTTCTTTTGTTTTCTTTAGTTTAGTTTGGTTAGGGTAGATTAGATTAGGTTAGGTCAGGTCCAAGAATCACTCGAAAACAACAGTGTCTCGTGAAAACCTGTGTACACATTATCACACTTTATAAAAATAGATAAGTAGATCATAAGACGCGGAGCATCACGCGATGGGAGCCACGTACGAGGGAGGGAGTCAGCATGGCGACGTGGCGTGTCTTAAGCAGGGTTATATCTATACAGTTAGCAAATTCGGCGAAGTGTTATCTATGAAATACCAACACGGGATGATTAATGGTACAGGGAGGGAGGGCAGGAAAGCCGTGAGGGAAGAGAGGCGCATATGCAAGGAACACTGTATCTAAGTCAGGGTATCTTCACTATTTTTAGCACGCTGTTGTGGAAGCTGTTGTTATTGTTGTTATTATAATATGTCTGTGGGAAAAACCAAAGTCCTTCTTTAGCAGGCACCGTCTTGCCCCTGATAGAGCAGGAGACCCGGACGTCAAAAAATATAGTAATAATAATAATAATAATAATAATAATAATAATAATAATAATAATAATAATAGGTAAATTAAATGTAACAGTAAAGGGAATACAAGAAACGATATCAAGGAAAATAGTCAAGTTAAATGAGATAAAAAAAAAAGTGTATAGAACAGTATATATATATTAGAGGTAACAGAAAGAGAGACTATAGCATATATTTGCGGCTTCAGTGGTTTGCATGACGAGTTTCTTCCCAGGTGAACACAGACTGCGGCGTGACAGCAGGTAAACATAATCTATCTCCTCTCTGCCTGGGATTCGAACCCGTGATCTCTTGGAACCGAGTGATGGGTGTGAACTGAACACGCTGTTCCTTTTACCATCAAACTGGAATTTTTCAAACACAGCAAATATACAAATGTTACTGTAAAACTATATTTCTCTTCAAATGTCTTCCCGCACACAATGTTTTCAGCTTTGCATGATGCAGTAAAACAGTAACTGCCTTTCCCTTCTGTTTTTCTTCTCTCTGCTACCCTTTCACCTTCCCTCGAACACTTCTGTCCCTTCCCAATCAGTGCCACCAAATACTTGATGGCTTCAGTCTGCCCAAATGCCTCCACACACAACCAGACCTCACCAACCACCAGTACTCACTCTAGTGCATAAGACCATATATGAAACTGCACGAAGCCTGCCTGTAGACTTATCAGTGGCTGTCTCTGTATAAAACATGTTTGTCTATATCCACCTCGCATTACTACCCATAAATCTCTTTAACCAACAGCTCCCGCACTCACTTTAACAACTGTACACTTTTGTCGCCTTGTTCAGTCGACTCACAACCTTGCCCGGTGCGTAATCTTTTAATTTAGTGCTGGGAACCTTGAGTGTGCGAGTATATTCAGTCTTACCTCAGGCTGACGTCAAATTAATGAAAGGAGAGGGACGCGCGTGAGAATGGAGGCAGGAATGTCGCGTGCTGAAGTGTCCACTGTGAACACAACTTGCATGTATCGTGGTTGTAATTCACGTTGATAAACCCGCGCGTTCAGTACGACCATAGGGGATTAAGACACGTGCTGCGTCTTATAAGATGTAGTACGTATGAATATCCGATATGGTACGTAAGAGTGTGCATACTGTGTGTTGTTATGCTTCATGGAGACGATCAATAACCTCACAGCCTTCGCCTTAACTACGCTACGTTTCTTACTTTGGAGAGAGCAGATTATTACAAACAGGAGCCTGAGGGTCAATAGATCTACTGCTGCTTGTTCTTCCTTTCTGTTCATGTGCACATCGGTTGCAAAAGAATTTATGAATTAATACGATGATTTATGTTCATGTGCTCTGTTTTGTATAGCTGTTAGCATTATCATCATCGTCATCATTTCCTTCTTGTTCTTGTCATTGTTGTTGTTATTGTTGTTGTTGTTGTTGTCGTCGTCATTGTAGTTCTTCTTCTTCTTCTTCTTCTTCTTCTTCATTATATTATTTTCCCCGTTGAAACCACTCCTGTACCGCGGCGACACACACACACACACACACACACACACACACACACACACACACACACGCGCTAATTCACCGTAATATTGTGAGGGTAAGCGCGGCCATTGTACGCGGGAGTGCAAGGAGCAAAGTGCAGAGGTGACGTTAACACCAGTCACATTACCTTCCAGCGCGCAGCCTTGTGGTAATCCTCCTCCTTGCGCCATTTGTATCTCATCGCCAGTTCGCGGAGTACAAACGCAATGCACGCACAAGAAAACACCGCGGCAGAACAAACAGTACAGATTCTCTAGCCTTTGTTGTGCTGTTTGTGTTGAATTGCACTATATTGAACTAACACATGTAGGATAGTGAAGGAAAAGGCTACTTCCGCCACGCCGATCCTTCCAATTAGGACAGGATAATGTTCTGCCTGTCTGCCTCCCTGTCTTTCTTGCTGCCAGTCTTTCTCCTCCTGCTGCAGTGACTGGCTGACGGACAGTGCAGGCTGGTAGGCCACGCGGCGCCGAGGATACGTGGGCTGCATAGGAGCCGTTCATCTGATGCAATATCTGGGATAAACTCGTGTATACGCAGGAGATTTGCTCTTACACATATTTCGTTGAAAGTGATGAGCAATGCAGCGCTCGTTCTTTTCTGTTATGCATTCTGTCGACACCTTGATATTTTATGGCAGTAGTTTCTATTCTGGCGGTGATGTGTTTTGGGATTAGTATGTAAATTTTGAGGGGATAATGATGAGGAACCAGAAAAATGCACAATCGTCTTTATCGTCTTGTTACTTGACCTTCCTTACAACAGCGTGTTCACAAGTGTTACTTCATCCTCTTTAGGACAACCTGCAGTGCATTATGGAAGTGGGGTCGCGTCAGGTGTCGGGGAGGTGAACAGCTTTCCACGCCTCTTGCTTATCAATAGGTGCTAAAGTCTATTTGTCTTCTTTTCTTATTATTATTTTTAATTTCTTAATAAACACTCGGAATGACATGGAAGACCAGCCACCTTAGTTTCTGAGTTGCCCTCTTTGAATCTATATAATCCAAATCTAGCTTGGGTAATACGATTTAAAATAAGCTAAATTAAACTGTCATACCAAACTAACCTAAGTTATCTAATCTAGGTTAAGATAACTAAGCTAAAACAATGTAATCTAACCTAGCTCATCTTAACACAATCCACCCGGAATATAACCAAGGTGGCTAAACTTTGTCACTCTGCACCAGTCTCTCTACTCAAAGACATGTACAACACCTCCAGGCGTCTCCTTACTGGTTCACGAGAAAATCTCCTCCACTGCTTTGCGCTGCTCCATTCACAAGTGGCTTATTTTCTCATATTTTAGCATATTCAGTTTAAACCATTTAACATCTTTGCCATCTCTTCAAGTTCAAGTAAATGATAGGTTAGGTCATTGTAGGTTATATTGAAATGGTATGTCTACATCTGTTGTGTATGAGAACATAAGAGCAAAAGAAAATCAGGGAAGTTGCGAGAAGCAATCAGGCCTACACATGGCGGTCCCTGTATGAAACACATCTGCCTATTTCCATTTATCATCTCCATCCATAAATTTGTCTGATCTTTTAAAGCTCCCTAATGATTCAGCACTAACAATCTGATTACTGAGTCCATTCCATTCATCTACCACTCTAGATGAATATGTGATCTGGAGACACACCAATGACATCTAAAGGAGTGACACAGCATTTCAGACTTTCTACCGCTTGTAGTTTGACACTTTCCACAGTTAAATCATGAAGGCTTACTGAAATGAAGTAACAAGTGCCTGTCATTACCAGTCAAAGAGTTAATTATGATCGACCACGTAGACGACGTCGAATCCAACAGCAGGGAGAAAATTATGTTGAATTGCTTGTAATATTTTGTGGTCCTTAATTACTGTTGACATTCCAGGGAGAGGGCAGGACAGCACACCGCGTGAGGGTGGCGAGGGACTGTTGCCCCACGTTCCGTCCATTCCTATTCACGTTGCCCCATCCCTGTCCTATTACATGAGTGTTGGTCTCCATGTCTCTGGTGAAGATGTATCCGGGGAAGAGGAGGAAGAGGGAGAGGTTACTGATTACTTCCATACGGCGTCCACTTAATAATATGAAGACCACCATATACCCAGTGTCTGGTGTGCAGCGAAAGGCGGTTTGCCAGGAGTATTAGTTAAGGAAGAAGAAGAAGAGGTACTACTACTGTCTGGTGCTGCCACTCTCCTGCTTCCATCTGTCCTTTCCTGCTTATCTCCTGCCTCGTCTCCATTTCAGACTAACCCTACCTTACCCTGCCTCACCTTTCCAACACCCCCATCATTTCTGCGTCACTCTGCCCTGTACTGTCTCACTCCTGGGTCACCTCTGCTTAAACTCCTTCCTCACTCATGTTTCATTGCTGGTTCATGCATGTCTCATTTCTGATTCATTTCTCTCTCTCTCTCTCTCTCTCTCTCTCTCTCTCTCTCTCTCTCTCTCCATATATATATATATATATATATATATATATATATATATATATATATATATATATATATATATATATATATATATATATATATATATATATATATATATATATATATATATATATATATATATATATATATATATATATATATATATATATATATATATATATATATATATATATAATATGAACATCTGAAAGATTTGAGTTTGTGTATCGCAATTTATAATCTCTGAGTGCTTCCCGCCGAGATAGTAATTTTTTGTTTTTTTCTAATTGTCACAGATAAAGTGACCTGAATGCACAGCTCTGGAAACACACACACACACACACACACGGATAACTGCTGTACTGGCCTCACGCTTGTGTTTCTGGATTCTCAGTGATAGTTTTTATTTTAAACTTTGCAACACGAGTAGTAATAGCAGCGGCAGCAGCAGCAACAGGAGCCGCTGTTCAACACAGCCAAACAGCACAGCCACAAAGGCAGAGCCACACAGCACACAGCCATTCAATCACACACTCACACACACACACACTCAATCACACACACACACACACACACACACACACACACACACACAGCACAGCACAGCTACACAGCACAGCCACACAACACAAATCCACACAGCACACAGCCACACAACACACAACACACAGCACACACCCACACAGCCACACAGCACACAGCCACTCGACCACCCACCCACACACACACACACACACACACAGCACAGCACAGCCACACAACACACAGCCACGCAGCACATAGTCACACAGCCACACAGCCACACAGCAGTACAACCACACAGCACACAGCCGCGGAATGCACAGATGCTGGTGGACTGATCACTGAAGCGGCTGTGTCCTCTCGGAAATTCTAGAGAATGTGGCCTCCTGTTTCCAGCTTAGAGATCTCTAAATCCTAGTGCAAATAAGGCTTTGGCAGGAGTTCAGGGCGCCTGCAGGGAAAATAGAATTACCTTGTTATGTATTTGAAGCTGCCATCCAATCAGTGGGGAGCAGGTGGTGAGGGTTTTTGCTCCGCCCACTACTCGCCTCTCGCCTTTGCCACCAGGCCCGACGCCCCACCCACTGTGTCGTCTTTGGCAGTTTCCCTGGTGTCATGGGTTATCGCCATGTACCAATCTCCTCCAGTTGTTTCTATCCCTTGCATCTTCCTCAGTGACTCCTGTCTTTTGCAATTCTACCGTAATTCCATCAGGTTAGAGTTTTCTCAATTTTACATCACTTTCGGGGCGGAGGGGGTATAGTCAGCAGTGAGGCTTAAGACGCAAACACTCAGAAATCATAGGGACAAGGCTGCTAATACCTTTGCTCACTGTTCGCAAAACAATTCCACACAGCAGTTTGTGAAATATGTGGAACAGTGAGTTGGTCATAATCAGACAGAACAGGTAATTTATAAAGATTTTTTTTTTTTTTTTTTTTTTTTTTTACACAGGTTTCTATGTCCTCTTGTTTAGTGTTTTGGTGGTACCGGATGAAGAGGCATAATTTTCTTGCAGCACTGGTGTGAGTCACTCCTTCATAGACACAAGTTGTATTGAGTGTGACACGGAAACTTCTCTGGTCTGTGTTGTAACTTTGCTGTATGATGCAATTTTCTAAGGCTGTCAAAGCACCTTCGTTCCTTGATTTTAGTCGCTCCTTTAATCTTACGCCTCACTCCTAAACCTTCATTCATTTTCTAGTGTGTGAGAGAGAGAGAGAGAGAGAGAGAGAGAGAGAGAGAGAGAGAGAGAGAGAGAGAGAGTTTTTTTTATGTAGGAAGGACACTGGCCAAGGGCAACAAAAATCCAATAAAAAAAATATGCCCACTGAAATGCCAGTCCCATAAAAGGGTCAAAACAGTGGTCAAAAATTGATGAATAAGTGTCTTGAAACCTCCCTTTTGAAGGAATTCAAGTCATAGGAAGGTGGAAATACAGAAGCAGGTAGGGAGTTCCAGAGTTTACCAGAGAAAGGGATGAATGATTGAGAATACTGGTTAACTCTTGCGTTAGAGATGTGGACAGAATAGGGGTGAGAGAAAGAAGAAAGTCTTGTGCAGCGAGGCCGCGGGAGGAGGGGAGGCATGCAGTTAGCAAGATCAGAAGAGCAGTTAGCATGAAAATAGCGGTAGAAAACAGCTAGAGATGCAACATTGCGGCGGTGAGAGAGAGACTGAAGACAGTCAGTTAGAGGAGAGGAGTTGATGAGACGAAAAGCTTTCTCTCTCTCTCTCTCTCTCTCTCTCTCTCTCTCTCTCTCTCTCTCTCTCTCTCTCTCTCTCTCTCTCTCTACACGACACACAACGGACAGTTCCCGCCAAGTGGAGATACATTCATCAACTCACCACCTTCAAGTGTCATCAGGTAACACTGGCGGCAGGTGGTGTTTGTGCCCAGAGTATCCTTTCATTTTTGTAACCGTGGCTGAGGAATAGAAGGGTCAGCTGTTGGTACATTACACGTACTACATTCCTGGGCAGTGCACCGTGCGGCACAACACGTAAGCATTATTACTTCGCTCCTACATAAAAGAAAATAAATAAATAAATAAAAAACAGACGAAATGGAACAAAATTTAAAGGAAAAATATACATTGTTCTCCTCCGTTCACAGTGCCATCCAGACAGCCTTATCATTCCAGATCACTAGAGTACTTCACCGTAGTTTAGTGAAATCATTACATTGCTCACCCACCCACCCCCCCCCCAAAAAAAAAACCCGATGTTGAATAAAACTGATAGAAAAAAAAAAAGAATCATTGTATTTTTCATTCACAGTAGCACTCTTATTATTCTAGTCTTATTATTGCCCAGGGGTTCAATGACAGCATGGTGAAATTATTACATTACTCACCCAGGCAGACGAAATGAACAGTATCAAAAGAAAAAAAGGAAGCATATATTGTCTACCCTTCACAGTTATCCAGACTTTTTTTTTATTTCGTATCACTAGAGTACTTCCCTAAATGTGTGGCCACGTTGTAGTGACCAGTGCCACGCCTTGCAAACGTGTCACTCCTTCCCAGAACAGCTTTGTGTGGCACTAACGAAGCGCGGTGTCACCCAATGGTAGTGTGAAGGCTGCGAAGTTTGTCTGCTGACTTGCCCAAAAATTATTATGTTGATTTATCTTCAGACTCTGGCGGTTGGAGTTTTGATTCAATATACAGTCTCTCTCTCTCTCTCTCTCTCTCTCTCTCTCTCTCTCTCTCTCTCTCTCTCTCTCTCTCAGTAGTGTTTGATATCTGCGTTCTTTTTTTTTTATTACAGTGATATTGGTGTTTATTGGCATTTAATTAAACCAAACGTACGCCCGCTTAAAACGAGCTTACATAGAACGACACACTGGTATACAAATAAGCACACACACACACACACACACACACACACACACACACACACACGCGCGCGCGCGCGCGCACGTCGGGGAAGGAGCGTAGTAAGAAACAGCCTCGTAGGAAATGATAATGAAACAGCTTCTTAATGCTTAGCTTCCCCTCTCTCTCTCTCTCTCTCTCTCTCTCTCTCTCTCTCTCTCTCTCTCTCTCTCCTGTAAAATACTACGTGGCATCATCGAAGCGAGGGAGGAGCGGAGGAGGGCACCGAGTCCGAGCGACCTTGAAAACAGCTGAGTGATGATGCCACTTAGCATTTTAAAGGAGTACTTATAATCACCGCAATAATGTTGTCGTGTAATGCTTATTGGTAAATCACATGCTTTTTAATACCATTTGTCTTGTTATAAGATACTGCAATATTCCACAGCCTGCAAAAAATAAGATTAAATAAGTGGCACCTCCGAGGCTGCGACAATGCAGCCGTCTGTTCTTCACGTCAGCTACACGCATAGCAGCACACCAACGAGTCCCATACATTTTCAACTCCTCTGACGGGTAAACAAAGCCTTAAAATGCATATGTGTATAGAACATTTCCTACTTAGAATTGCACGTTCCTTCACCTCTTTCAGTATTTGCAGAAACTCAAGTTACATCTTTTATACAGTGGACAACAAGCAAAACAACACCTACGTATTCTGAAACGCTTCATTTGTCTCACCACATTTTTTTTTTTTTCTTTTCAAATGATGATAGGTTCTGAATAGCCGGGTTTTAAATGCATTTCTCCTGTTAATAATATAGAAATCGTGTTAATCTGTCACTAGAACCATAAAAACATCTTTTGAAAACCTGTGCAACTTCATTTAGAGTCTTATCAGTTTAGTGGAGGTGCGGCGCAGAAGTGTTTCAGAATAGGGATCATTGTCTCGTTTTCCTCCAGCCTGGCGTCCCCGCTCGGCCCCTTCCACGACTCGCAGCGAGAGACGTCGAGGTGCGGTGGTCTTGTGGCGGAAGGCTGAAGGAGGCGGTGAAGGAGTGAAGGTAAGAGTTTGGTAATAGGAAGATTGTTAGATTATTATTCAGTGGGTGGAATTGAGGCGTAACCTATGAGATTATGAATGATAAGGATGAATACGTGAGAATAAGGATGGGTAGGTTTGTCCATGTTTGGTGATTAGATACGCCATGTTAGGTAATGTGATTAGGCTGAGCTGATATAGGTTGACCAGGTGAGGTTGGGTAGGTGTGATTAGGTTGAACAGATGGTGATTACAACACTGGCAAAGTGACGTAGTTAAGCTTATCAGGTGAGAGATGGGAAGTTATAGAAGTTTAGCAATTTGCGAGGGAATAAGCTGCCAGGGTGATTAGACTGCAGGTGACGTTATTTAATTTGTCAGGTGAGAGAAGTATGCTGATCAGATGGTAAGTTGGTCTGATTAAGCTTACTGAGGTGATAATTAAGGAAGTGAATTTGAGATTATATTATATAAGCACGTAAAATCATGTTGGATTGGTGTGTCCGTGGCTGCTATTTTGTGGTCCCTCTGCTTATTCGCTGTGCTGAGTGGCAGTTGGCTTGTTAACTACGATTGGTCATTATTTCCCTTATTCATTATCACACACACACACACACACACACACACACACACACACCTACCTACCTACCTTTAGTAACGGTATATGCACACCCACGCACATCCACACCCACGCACGCTCACACATACGCCCACACACTCACACCCACGCACTCGCACACTCGCGCACTCGCACACCCACGCACTCGCACACCCACGTACTTTTATGTCCACGCACTCTCATGCCCACGCGCTCACACACGCCCACGCGCTCACACACACACAAAATACTAATGACACTCAAAAAAAACTGGTGATGCACTCAAAAATCTTGTGACACTCAAAAAAACTGGTGATACACTCAAAAATCTGGTGACACTCAAAAAACTGATGATGCACTCAAAAATCTGGTGACACTCAAAAAAACTGGTGATGCACTAAAAAATCTGGTGACAAAAAAACTGGTGATGCACTCAAAAATCTGGTGACAAAAAAACTGGTGATGCACTCAAAAATCTGGTGACACTCAAAAAAAAAACTGGTGATACACTAAAAAATCTGGTGACACTCAAAAAACTGATGATGCACTCAAAAAAAAAAACTGGTGATGCACTAAAAAAAACTGGTGACACTCAAAAAATCAGGTGATGCACTCAAAAAAAATTGATGCTCTCAAAAAACTGGTGACAAAAAAAAATGGTGACAAAAAAAACTGGTGATATACTCAAAAAATATTGGTGATACACTCAAAAAACTGGTGATGCACTCAAAAAAAATTGGTGATGCACTCGAAAAACTGGTGACAAAAAAAACTGGTGATGCACTCAAAAAAAAACTGATGCACTCAAAAACTGGTGACACTCAAAAAATCTGGTGACACTCAAAAACCTGGTGGTGCACTCAAAAAAAAAATAACTCGTGATGCACTCAAAAAACTGATGACTTAAAAAAACTGGTGATGCACTCAAAAACCTAGTCAGGCAGCCAAAAGAATGGTCATGCACTCAAAAAAGACATAACCCCTTCTCTCTCTCTCACACACCACACACACACACACATTTACATTCTAAATTTGCATTAGACTTTTCTATTGCTGCTGTGTTCTATTAAACTAGATTTTTATTTATTTTTATTATTATTTTTTTTTTTTTACCCAGTTCACCTCAAAGTTGGCTTATTTCAAATAGTTATCTTCCTAATTTGTTATTCATCTGATAAATATTTTCTTGTACTATATTTGCTCATGTATTTGGCTTCAAAATTCTTTCCCTTATCTGACCTTTTCCTTATATAGTGGGTTTCAAAAAGATGGACTACACTTAAAACTGTTGTATTTCTGCAACCATAAACTGTCTATGAATAAAACTAATAAAAGGTATGGGCCAAAGTTTAAAATGACTTCTTTTCAAATTTTAAATTTTTATTTGTGTTTTTCATGAGTGCAGAGATAGCAATTTTTTAATCAGGTTCATCTTTTATACTTGTGTATATATTGTGGTGTCATTGAAATTTCTGTGATGCCATGCAAATTTCTTCTATCTGGTGTTTTCTTCTACTCTACATAATTCTTCAAATTTTTGCTTTTAAATTATAATAGGGACATATTTATTAAACACATTTCTTGGCTTCAAACGTTATACTGCCGTACTTTTCAGATTTTCTCTACCCGGTGCTTTCCTTTCTTTCAATTTTCGTTTCTTGAATGTGACAGTATGGAATTTAGACACATTTCATATCAAATCTCGGCACAGTTCTCACAATTTTTTTTTTTTTTTTTTTTTTTGATGTAGGAAGGACACTGACCAAGGGTAACAAAAATCCAATAAAAAAAATGCCCACTGAAATGCCAGTCCCATAAAAGACTCCAAACCAGTAGTTAAAAATTGGTGGATAAGTGTCTTGAAACCTCCCTCTTGAAGGAATTCAAGTCATAGGAAGGTGAAAATACAGAAGCAAGCAGGGAGTTCCAGAGTTTACCAGAGAAAGGGATGAATGATTGAGAATATTGGTTAACTCTTGCGTTAGAGAGGTGGACAGAATAGGGGTGAGAGAAAGATGAAAGTCTTGTACAGCGAGGCCATGGGAGGAGAGGAGGCATGCAGTTAGTAAGATCAGAAGAACAGTTAGCATGAAAATAGCGGTAGAAGACAGCTAGAGATGCAACACTGCGGCGGTGAGAGAGAGGCTGAAGACAGTTAGAGGAGAGGAGTTGATGAGACGAAAAACTTTTGATTCCACCCTGTCTAAAAGAGCAGTACAAGTGGAACTCCCCAGACATGTGAAGCATACTCCATACATGGACGGATAAGGCCCTTGTACAGAGTTAGTAGCTGGGGGGGGTGAAAAAAACTGGCGGAGACGTCTCAGAACACCCAACTTCATAGAAGCTGTTTTAGCTAGAGATGAGATGTGAAGTTTCCAGTTCAGATTGTAAGTAAAGGACAGACCGAGGATGTTCCATGTAGAAGAGGGGGATAGTTGTCTGGAAGGTTGTGTTGAGTTGATAGATGGAATTGAGTTTTTGAGGCATTGAACAATACCAAGTTTGCTCTGCCCCAATCAGAAATTTTAGAAAGATCAGAAGTCAAGCGTTCTGTGGCTTCCCTGCGTGAAATGATTACTTCCTGAAGGGTTGGACGTCTATGAAAAGACGTGGAAAAGTGCAGGGTGGTATCATCAGCATAGGAGTGGATAGGACAAGAAGTTTGGTTTAGAAGATCATTAATGAATAATAAGAGAGTGGGTGACAGGACAGAACCCAGAGGAACACCACTGTTAATAGATTTAGGAGATCAGTGACCGTCTACCACAGCAGCAATAGAACGGTCAGAAAGGAAACTTGAGATGAAGTTAAAGAGAGAAGGATAGAAGCCGTAGGAGGGTAGTTTGGAAATCAAAGCTTTGTGTCAAACTCTATCAAAAGCTTTTGATATGTCCAAGGCAACAGCAAAAGTTTCACCAAAATCTCTCAAAGAGGATGACCAAGACTCAGTAAGGAAAGCCAGAAGATCACCAGTAGAGCGGGCTTGACAGAACCCATACTGGCAATCAGATAGAAGGTTGTGAAGTGATAAATGTTTAAGAATCTTCCTGTTCAGGATAGATTCAAAAACTTTAGATAGGCAGGAAATTAGAGCAATAGGATGGTAGTTTGAAGGATTAGAATGGTTACCCTTTTTTAGGAACAGGTTGAATGTAGGCAAACTTCCAGCAAGAAAGGTAGATGTTGACAGACAGAGCTGAAAGAGTTTGACTAGGCGAGGTGCAAGCACGGAGGCACAGTTTCGGAGAACAATAGGAGGGACCCCATCAGGTCCATAAGCCTTCTGAGGGTTTAGGCCAGCGAGGGCATGGAAAACATCATTGCGAAAAATTTTAATAGGTAGCATGAAGTAGTCAGAGGGTGGGGGAGAGGGAGGAACAAACCCAGAATTATCCAAGATAGAGTTTTTAGCAAAGGTTTGAGCGAAGAGTTCAGCTTTAGAAATGGATGTGATAGCAGTGGTGCCATCTGATTGAAATAAAGGAGGGAAAGAAGAAGCAAAGTTATTGGAGATATTTTAGGCTAGATGCCAGAAGTCACTAGGGGAGTTAGATCTTGAAAGGTTTTGACACTGTCAATGAAGGAGTTTTTGGCTAGTTGGAGATCAGACTTGGCATGGTTCCGGGCAGAAATATAAAGTGCATGAGATTCTGGTGATGGAAGGTTTAAGTACCTTTTGTGGGCCACCTCTCTATCATGTATAGCACGAGAACAAGCTGTGTTAAACCGAGGTTTGGAAGGTTTATGTCGAGAAAAAGAGTGAGTAATATATGCCTCCATGCCAGACACTATCACCTCTATTATGCGCTCAGCACTCAGAGACGGGTCTCTGACATGGAAGCAGTAGTCATTCTAAGGAAAATCAGCAAAATACCTCCTCAGGTCATCTCAACTAGCAGAGGCAAAACGCCAGAGGCACTTTCACTTAGGAGGATCTTGAGGAGGGATTGGAGTGATAGGACAAGATACAGATATGAGATTGTGATCGGAGGAGCCCAACGGAGAAGAAAGGGTGACAGCATAAGCAGAAAGATTAGAGGTCAGGAAAAGATCAAGAATATTGGGCGTATCTCCAAGACGGTCAGGAATACGAGTAGGGTGTTGCACCAATTGCTCTAGGTCGTGGAGGATAGCAAAGTTGAAGGCTAGTTCACCAGGATGGTCAATGAAGGGAGAGAGGAAAGCCAAAGCTGGTGGTGAACATTGAATTCTCCAAGAATGGAGATCTCTGCAAAAGGGAAGAGGGTCAGAATGTGCTCCACTTTGGAAGTTAAGTAGTCAAAGAATTTCTTATAGTCAGAGGAGTTAGGTGAAAGGTATACAGCACAGATAAATTTAGTTTGAGAGTGCTTGTGCAATGCTTGTCAAACTTTTTCCGTTTTCCTATGATATTTCTTGTGTAGTCTTAGTTTTTTTAGGGAATCTTGGCACATCTCCTATGCCTAAGAGAGACCTATTATTTTTGTTTGGAGTTTTGTAGGGAATCAGTTATCAAAAAGTCATTACAAGGAATCTCAGCACATACAACAAGCTTCACATGTCTAGGAACTAATGGTCTGTATTCCTTGCAGGTGTGAAGTGTGTGGCTTCCACTTCACCATCCTATGAACAGCCTGCAGGAATCTCTATCAGCACCTGCTTCTGCAATATTGGCATCTGGTTATCAAATAGTGCTGTCACACTGGGCCTGACATACTCCATTGCAATTGGGGAATCAAGCTTCACCAGGAAGAGAGGCCGAGCATCACGACCTTCAAGCCTTCAAGCCCTACATGAGGTGTTAAGTATTGTCAGGACAAAACAGAGGTCCTGGTACAAGAGTTTTCATTGCAATCAAGGAAGAGTCAAGTTGCAATAAGAAGAGTGTGTCAAGAATTTTAAGCAGGAGGAAGACTGTCAAGCAGTTGACGGCAGGAAGAAAGCGTGAAATTCCCTTAAGTCATGGCAGGACCGACAGGCAACCTTCATTCAACACCTGCAGAGGCACAAGAGTTGTGGGCAGTTTCACCAGGAAGAGTTTGCTCCTCACTCAAGTTGACACAAAGACACAAGAATTTGCAAGTGTTGTTCCTCCAAGACCCTGCTGCAAATGTTCTCCAATCCACTCCAGTCTGGGAAGGAAGAATGTAGGAAGTCCCTCTCTTCTGTACTCAACAAGCACCACCACCACCACCACCTTCATTCAGGCTTGAGAAAAGTTTTGTACATTCCAGCACTTCAGTAATAAAGAAAAAAAGTGCCATGTTTATTATCCTGTTGTGTATTTATTATTCACTTAACATTCACAGTAAAACAATAAACATTCAGTATTCCATCTTGTGTACAATCTTGAACATAATGACATGTCAATAGTATCTTTGTTTGCCAACCTTTCAGAGAGTACAGGTCATGCCCTCAAGGTAATATAAAAAAAAATAATAATAATTGGCCAGGAAATAAAGTTTCAGGCAATCTTTCTGAGAGTACAGGTCATGCCCTCAAGGTAATATAAAAAAAAATAATAATAATAATTGGCCAGGGAATAAAGTTTCTGGCAGAGTACAGGTCATGCCCTCAAGGTAAACAGGATTGGCCAGAAAATAAAAAAAAGTTTGCCAATTTTTTATTTAGGATAGAGGATTCTCAAGTGTAGCAACAAAACACAATGTTCACATGAATTGGTTCCTGCAGTCACCACCACCTGTCAGTCACAAGGTTCCAGTAAGGTGTAATTCTTGCTCCTGAGTTATGGGAGCGTCCCAAGGTTTCTTCCACTTCCTCTCCGTGTTACCACCTGCGGGGAAGACACACATCTGTACTCCTGCTGCATGACTCACAACTCAGTCCAGAATTTAACCATTTCACCACAACATTACACAGCAAAGAAGGCACGACAGAAAACATTGACGTGCACATTTAACTCTTAAAGCAGTGGGCTGTATTGTAACTTGAAGGTCTCCACATACAGGATAAACTAGACTTTTCACTATGATATGATATGTCTACTCAAATAAGAAGACATGGAAAAAGTGCCAAATTGTCATGCATGGCAACTCACGTGCCCTGAAGATGTTATGCTCAGTCTTTCAATCACTGAGAGACTGTCAGGCACAGTGGAGAGAGGTGTCTCTCCTGCGCTCCCCTGTACGTTTCCCCCTTGCCACTACCTTCTCGTTTCATCGCTCACATTCAATACCCCTTACATTACAATGGATCCCGGCAAGTTTAACAGGGAAGAGGGTGTCGTGATGGTGTTTGAGTCGAGGTCAGTAACCATGGGGCTGGAAGGAAGACGGGGAGATCAAAGACAGCTGTGACACAAGTGGCCAGGGCAGTACCAGTGCTGGGCACAGCTGCCACTCCTGAGAGAAAGGCTAAGGGCAAAAAAGGAAGACAGATACAGGAATAATAAGTTGACAAAACACATGCACGGTGAACACTTAATTGCTGCGCCATCTTTCTCCCGGTCAGAAGAGGCCTGTGAGCTGCAGGATGACCGGGGGTGAGCGGCCTCCATCCGCCACCCAGATGACAGCTGCTTCTGAATTTGCAATCTTCCTTCCTGTCTCACAATTACTGATCCCTTCTTGAACAAACACCATCGCAACACTTTTCTTCACTGTCAAGCTTGCCAGGACCCATTATGTGAGGAAAATTATGGGTGAGCCATCACATGAGAAGCTTGTACCAAGGGAAAACAGGCAGGGGAGTGTGGCAGTGTAGAAGAGGAGGACAGTTGAGTGTCATTGAAGAAGAGGGGATAGTTGTCTGGAAGGTTGTGTCGAGTTGATAGATGGAAGAATTGATTTTTTTTAGGCAGTGAGCAATAACTAGTTTGGTCTGCCCCAGTCAGAGATTTTAGAGAGATCAGAAGTGAGGCGTTCTGTGGCTTCCCTGCGTGAACTGTTTATTTCCTGAAGGCTTGGACGTCTATGAAAAGACATGGATAAGTGCAGAGTGGTATCATCAGTATAGGAGTGCATAGGACAACAAGTTTGGTTTTAGAAAGTCACTGATGAATAATAGGAAGAGTTGGTGACAGGACAGAACCCTGAGGAACACCACTGTTAATAGATTTAGGAGAAGAACAGTGACCGTTTACCACAGCATCAATAGAATGGTCAGAAATAAAACTTGAGATGAAGTTACAGAGAGAAGGATAGAAGCCGTAGGAGGATAGTTTGAAATCAAAGCTTTGTGCCAGACTCTATCAAAAGCTTTTGATATGTCCAAGGCAACAGCAAAAGTTTCACCAAAATCTCTAAAAGAGGATGACCAAGACTCAGTAAGGAAAGCCAGGAGATCACCAGTAGAGAAATAATGAGTGGTTAGTGTTGATACTACTACTACTACTACTACTACTACTACTACTACTACTACTACTACTGCTGCTACTACTAGGGTCTGGAAGGGAGAGTTGGGAGTGTTAAGTGTATGGTGTTCCTACTACTACTAATGCTACTATTCCTACTGTTATTACTACCACTACCACTAAGCTAACTTGAGAGAGAGAGAGAGAGAGAGAGAGAGAGAGAGAGAGAGAGAGAGAGAGAGAGAGAGAGAGAGAGAGAGAGAGAGAGAGAGAGAGAGAGAGAGAGAGAGAGAGAGAGAGAGACCAATTTTATAGAGAAAAACATAAAAAATACATCAACAATGATGACAACAACAACCTCATTAACCTGTTAGAGAAGGACTGAAAGAAGCTTACCATACAAGTGTGGCTCTCCGCAGCAGCAGTAGCAGCCCCTCTGCCCGGCACAGCTGCCCCATCAGGCACCTCCACTGCTCCCAGCCATCCTACACCTGTGCCACCAGGAAGCTGACGAGGGCCACCTGCAGCTCTGCCACTAAGCTGTCTGGCCTGCAACACAAATCAAGATCAGAATATATTTAATAATGTACTTAATTCCTGCCAATTACTACTACTACTACTACTACTACTACTGCTACACTGTTCTCGAGTGCTAAAAAAATATACAATAATAACTATGACTACTGCCGTTACTGCAATTATTACCTAACAATAGTGAAGGGCAGAGAGAGAGAGAGAGAGAGAGAGAGAGAGAGAGAGAGAGAGAGAGAGAGAGAGAGAGAGAGAGAGAGAGAGAGAGAGAGAGAGAGAGAGAGAGAGAGAGAGAGAGAGAGAGAGAGAGAGAGAGAGAGAATGGAAAGAAAAAAACAATAAGTAAACAAAGAGAATGAAAGAAGCAGCAGCACCACCACCACCACCACCACCTTTCCACCTGTCCAATCATTGACTTCAAACTGTAGGAAGAACCAAGCCTATATTTTGTGACTTGACTGGGACTACCCCCTCTCTGTAGGCTGTCCTGGTTGGCTGGGTGAAGCCACAGTCCCTTCCTTTGACTTCATTTGTGGTGGCCGGGGGGCTGTGGGGGGCTGGGAAGTGGGTGAGGTGAAGGGCTGTGGGTCTGGTGTGTCTGTGGTGGAGTGTGGGGCTGCTTGTGAAGGCTGTGAGACTGTTTGTGAGGCTCCTGTGGTGTGTGTGATTTTTAGGAGTGTTAAAAGTAGAAGGCCCAAAGTAATATTAAAGTTATACTTGGCGCTGGTCAGACCTCATCTAGACTACGCTGTGCAGTTCTGGTCCCCACATTACAGGAAAGATATAGGTCTATTAGAATCAGTACAGAGGAGAATGACTAAAAGGATACAGGGGATGAGGAGTATTCCTTACGAGGCGAGGTTGAAGCTGTTAAATTTACATTCTTTAGAGATACGTAGGTTAAGAGGGGACCTGATAGAAGTCTTTGAGTGACATAAGGGGGATGTAGGCAAAATCTTAGGATCAGCAACCAGGGTAGAAAAAGAAATAATGGGTACAAGCTTAAAAAATTTAGGTTTAGGAAGGAGATAAGAAAAAAATTGGTTCTCAGAGTGATAGATGATTGGAATGGACTCAGTAATCATGTAGTTAGTGCTAGGACACTAGAGAGCTTTAAGAGAAGATTAGACAAGTTTATGGATGGGGATAACAGATGGAAATAAGTAGGTATATTTCATACAGGGACTGCCACGTGTAAGCCTGGTCGCTTCTTGCAGCTTCCCTTATTTCTTATGTTCTTATGTATGTGTGAGATATGTGGTGGTCTGTGAAGGGGCTGTGTCAGATGCTGTGTCAGGGGCTGTGTCAGAGACTGTGGAGGGCTGTGGGGAGGTGGAGGGGCTGCTGTGTGTGTGTGTGTGTGTCTTGGAGGATCTGAACTCAGCCACTGGCATTAATTCTGCCGCTGAACAAACTCCACCTGAAAAATAAGGGGAGAATTAATGGCTGGTGATAAAATAATAATAGTAATAATAATAATAATAATAATAATAATAATAATAATAATAATAATAATAATAATAATAATAATAATAATAATCTATCTATTTGAATTAATGACTGGTAATAATATAGTGATAATAATCTATCTGTCTGTCTGTCTGCTTATCTGTCTGTCACCATATCAGGCTGGTAATCCCACATGAGGCAGCCCAGTCAACACACACACACACACACACACACACACACACACACACACACACACACACACACATAAACCTAACCCAACCACTTACAGCCTTCTTCTGCTTGTTCCTCAGAATGTTAATGGCCCCCATGCCCCGTTCCTTCCACTGTGGGGGCGACTCAGAGGTGTGATAATGAAACAGGTTATGGTTATGGGAGGTTAGGTTAGGCTGGCACTGTCTGTATGTTAGGTTAGGTTAATAAAATGAAGAGAGGTTATGTGAAGAACAAGGAGCAGGAGGAGGAGGAGGAGGAGGAGGAGGAGGAGGAGGAGGAGGAGGAGGAGGAGGAGGAGGAGGAGGAGGTAAGTAAGAAAGAAAACATAGAATGAGAGAAAATAATAATAATAATAATAATAATAATAATAATAATAATAATAATAATAATAATAATAATAATAATAACTATTTACCTGCAATAAGAAAACCTGACCTGATCTAACAATGATAAAACAGCAAAATTACCATCAGTACTTGACCTGACCTCACCTCACCTAACAAAAAGAAACAGCAAAACTACCAACAACATTTCTCAATAAAATAATAAACCAATAAAAAACTCACAATAATAATAATAATAATAATAATAATAATAAAAACACCATTACCAACCTGACCTGACCTTGAAACTCAGTCTTATCATTTCCTCCTCCTGGTCATCATCACTAACCACGAAGACCTCCAGCAAGGTCACCACTGGTTCAAAGTAGGGGTCATGCTCCCCTACTCTGCTGGTTGACTCCCCCTCCTCGCTCACCACGCTGTCATCGAGGTCTGTCTGTCTGAGAGAGAGAGAGAGAGAGAGAGAGAGAGAGAGAGAGAGAGAGAGAGAGAGAGAGAGAGAGAGAGAGAGAGAAAGAGAGAATTAGGCTTGGATGGGCTAGGAGGAAGAGATGGGAAGAGAGAAGAGGAGGTCTAGATGAAAGAAAGAGGAGGAAGAGGAAGAAGAGGACAAACATACATGCATATACAAACAAACAAACAAACAAACAAATATTCAGTTAAGACAAGAAAAACAGAAAAAATGAAAAAAATAAAAACGATATATTCTGACACACACACACACACACACACACACACACACACACAAACACACACACATAACGAACCAACAAAACAAACAAACAAAACAAACAACAAACACAAGAAAATGAAGAAAAAGAAAATATTTACGTTAAAAACTTTTTTTTTTTATCCTTAACGAACACAAGAACTCCCCCCACCCCCGCCCTCCCTTCCCTCTCACACACACACACACACACACACACACACACAAAATAATTCCATATATAAAAAAAAAAAAAAAAATCGAAAATACAATAAAATAAGGAGGCATTTTGAGCCATATTTCCCTTATTTCCCCTTGTCCCCTCGTCCCTTAGCGCTCAAGATGGCCGCCCATACCTGCTTCTTACTGGCGGGCAGGTGTGTGTGTTGAAAATCGCTAAATAAAGGAGTAATTAATAATGGTGGGGCATCACCCTCGATCATCCCTCGATTTTCCGCCATAAGATCCCCGCCACCCGCCCTCACATATACGCCTATTTTCCTTATTTACACCTCCGCACCGCCGCCATTCTCGTGTGTGTTGATAGGCAGATGATGTGAGTGTAGAATGGTAGCCATGTTACCTTCTCAAGAGCCATGGTGTCGCCGATGATGATGGATAATTGTGGCTGCCTCTATCAGTCCCTCCGATGCAATTTTGTAAGCAGACTCGCCATCTGATATGGACGCTCGATCTTGATCTTGATGGTACAGATAGCTCGGGATCTCTCTTAAACCAGGCCTTTGGATCGGCAACTCCTGTAAAAGGGAAAAAAGAAAAGAAAAAAAAATTAACAAACATCATCATCTACTGTAACTGTTCGTACATCTGGCACGCCACATTCTCTCCAGAAACTGTTTCACCGCCTCAATCATCCTTTCATTGGCCTCTCTACACAGTCCCAGCAACAACACCATCCATTCCTTTCCCGTCTTCTCCACTCTTTCATTCCTATCATGCCCTAACTCAGTCAGTATCACTTGCATCATTTCATTCCTGTCTCTGGCATACTTCACACACTCCAGCACCACATGTTCCACCGTCTCATCCTCTCCCATGTCACACATCTGGCACACTTTGCTGCGGGACTCAGACCACCTGTAACTCCTTGCATTCACATCCATACACTGTGCCCTCGCTCGGAAAAGATCACTGCCCAGGCTTCCATCATACCACCTTTCATACCTCGGGGCCTCTTTTTCCTTGTACCATTCCAGGGTCTTCTTTCTTTCCATTTCATTCTTCCATTCATTCAGTCCCACACATTTCACTTCTTTGTCTATCTCATTCTTCCATTTTCTCACATCCCATTCGGCTCCCACTCTGCCTCCTCTTGTTACCACCCATTCACGCTCATTTTGATTCCTCCCAGCCATTCTTATCGTCTACACCACTTGCAATCCATTCCTGTCTGTCATTCTCATGCATCTCTTCCTCCATTTGCTTCCACTTTCATTCCACAGGTACACCTTCCTTGCTATTCTTGCGTCATCCATTCTCTCAAGCCTAATCCTGTACCTAAGTGTGGCTTTTGTGAGTCTTTCTCTGAAGTTGCTCCATCCCATGTCACCTCTCAAGGCTTCAACTGCTGTGCACCTCGGTGCACTCAGTGCCATCCTTGCTACTCTATTCTGGCCCACTTCTAACTTATCAATTTCACTTTCATTCCATGCAATCACATCCATACCATACATTATACATGGCACAGCCACACTCTTCCACACTTCTCTCAACACATCATACTTACTTGCTCTCATCCTTGCCGCGCTTCCCAATCGACCTACCCACTGGTTTACCATACTTATCTTTTCATTCTTTGCCTTTGCACACCCACTAGGACTCATCCACATCCCTAAGTACTTGTATTGTTGCACCTGTCTCAACTTATTCTCATACTTCACACACTCCAGCACCACATGTTCCACCGGCTCATCCTCTCCCATGTTACACATCTCTTGATCTTGATCTTGATGGTACAGGTGGCACAGGATCACTCCTGAGCCAGGCCTTTGGATCGGCAACTCCTGTAGAAAGGGGGGAAAAAAAAGAGAAACGAACAGCATCCTCTATCCTAATTGTTCATACACCTGGCACGCCACATTCTCTCCAGAAACTCTTTCACTGCCTCAATCATCCTTTCATTGGCCTCTCTACCCAGTCCCAGCAACAACACCATCAATTCCTTTCCTGTCTTCTCCACTCTTTCATTCCTATCATGCCCTAACTCAGTCAGTATCACTTGCATCATCTCATTCCTGTCTCTGGCATACTGCACACACTCCAGCACCACATGTTCCACCGTCTCATCCTCTCCCATGTCACACATCTGGCACACTTTGCTGCGGGACTCAGACCACCTGTAACTCCTTGCATTCACATCCATACACTGTGCCCTCGCTCGGAAGAGAAGATCACCGCCCAGGCTTCCATCATACCACCTTTCATACCTCGGGGCCTCTTTCTCCTTGTACCATTCCAGGGTCTTCTTTCTTTCCATCTCATTCTTCCATTCATTCAGTCCCACACATTTCACTTCTTTGTCTATCTCATTCTTCCATTTTCTCACATCCCATTCGGCTCCCACTCTTCCTCCTCTTGTTACCACCCATTCACGCTCATTTTGATTCCTCCCAGCCATTCTTATCGCCCACACAACTTGCAATCCATTCCTGTCTGTCATTCTCATGCATCTCTTCCTCCATTTGCTTCCACTTTCATTCCACAGGTACACCTTCCTTGCTATTCTTGCATCATCCATTCTCTCAAGCCTAATCTTGTACCTAAGTGTGGCTTTTGTCAGTCTTTCTCTGAAGGTGCTCCATCCCATGTCACCTCTCAAGGCTTCAACTGCTGTGCACCTCGGTGCACTCAGTGCCATCCTTGCTACTTTGTTCTGGCCCACTTCTAACTTATCAATTTCACTTTCATTCCATGCAATCACATCCATACCATACATTATACATGGCACAGCCACACTCTTCCACACTTCTCTCAACACATCATACTTACTTGCTCTCATCCTTGCCGCGCTTCCCAATCGACCTACCCACTGGTTTAGCATACTTATCTTTTCATTCTTTGCCTTTGCACACCCACTAGGACTCATCCACATCCCTAAGTACTTGTATTCTTGCACCTGTCTCAACTCATTCTCTCCAAGTCTCCATACCATATTACTTTCATCCTCTGATCTATTCACAATCATTACTTTGCTTTTCTCACTGCTAAACCTTACTCCAAAGTCTTTACCATAGCCATCAACTACATCCAACAAACTTTGAAGTTCATCTGCCGATTCACTCATAACAACTACGTCATCTGCATAAAGAAGCACACATACTTTATCATTCCCCACACTTACCCCTACATTCATTCTTCTCATCCTGGCTGCTAGCTCCTCTGTATACAGGCTAAAAAGGGTTGGTGACAATATACAGCCCTGCCTAACTCCTCTCTCACTCTTCACCCAGTCTGTTTCTATGTCTCCTAGCCTGTATCTAGCTCTTGTGTCCACATACATACTTTGCACTACGTTAACTATCTTTGCACTCAATCCAATCTTTTCTAAGACTCTACCTAACATTTCTCTGTTCACTCTATCATAAGCTTTCTCTATATCCAAAAAACCTAGGTACAATTTACCCCCATCCTTCTTTTTCTTCTCAATCATTTCATTCACCACAAACATATTGTCCTCAGCTCTCCTGTCCCTACGAAAACCATTCTGTTCTTCACCCAGCACTCCAGCTCTCTCAATCCATTTACACAGTCTC
Source organism: Scylla paramamosain (assembly GCF_035594125.1). Taxonomy (NCBI): domain Eukaryota; kingdom Metazoa; phylum Arthropoda; class Malacostraca; order Decapoda; family Portunidae; genus Scylla; species Scylla paramamosain. The sequence goes on from NW_026973718.1 coordinate 338,116, forward strand.
TCATTCAACACTGCACTGAAAACTTTACCTACTGTATTCACTAATGCAATTGGCCTGTAGTTCTTCAGCTCATTCTTACTCTTAAATCCTCCCTTATGTAACAGACACACTCGGCTCTCATTCCACTTTCTTGGCACTCTCTCTTCATCCCACACTCGGTTGAATAACTCAGTCATTCTGTCTATCACTACCTCCCCACCATTCTTGTAGAACTCATAGGGTATATCATCTGGACCTGCTGCCTTGCCATTCTTCTGCCTTCTCACACACCTCTCCACTTCATCCCTACTGATTCTTTCATCCAGTTCATCTGCATTCTTCCTTTCCAGTGTTACACATTCTTCTCTCACACTAAACATCTCACCTACCCCACCTACTTCTGTCCCATGTTGACAATCTTGAATCTTGATCTTTCTTCGGTGTCTTTTGGGAGTTTTTGAAGTGATTTTTTTTATTTTCATTATTTTTTTTTAATAGACTTTTTGAATAGTGTTGATAGGAAAATGTGGGTAATTTAATGGGCTATCTTGGTGTACTATTGTTTTTTTTTTTTTCTTTGCGGTAGTTATTTAGATATTCAGAAAAATGTTGAAAGTATCTGTGTGTCTTAGAATTTGACATGCTATATATTTTTTTCAATTTTTCTCTTTATTAACTAACTTGTAATTGATGATGGCGATAGTCAGAGATGAACAATTTAATGGACTATCATGGTGCACTATTAGTTCTGCTTTTCCACTTATAGTTATTTAGAAATATATTACAGAAAAGAACAACAATTTTTCTTCCTCCTTCTTCTCCTCCTCCTCCTCATCATCATCATCATGTTTCTCTTCTTCCTATTATAATTACTACTACTACTGTGTGTGTGAGTGTGTGTGTATAGTAATAATAATAATTATAATGATGATAATAATAATAATAATAATAATAATAATAAGAAGAAGAAGAAGAAGAAGAAGAAGAAGAAGAAGAAGAAGAAGAAGAAGAAGAAGAAGAAGAAGAAGAAGAAGAAGAAGAAGAAGAAGAAGAAGAAGAAGAAGAAGAAGAAGAAGAAGAAGAAGAAGAAGAAGAAGAAAAGAATAAGATGATGATAATGAAAACACACATATATAGAAGACATACTAAATTCTCCTCTCTCTCTCTCTCTCTCTCTCTCTCTCTCTCTCTCTCTCTCTCTCTCTCTCTCTCTCTAATATAATAACAATAACCAGGAATAATGAAGTATAGGTTAGTATCCCTTAAAAACATACGTTTTCTCTAATTACGTCACTTATTTAAGAAACATAAGGTCGAGTATCCTACAAATTTACTTAATAAAATGGACCATATTGATCTTCCAAGTAAAAATTATAAATATAGCTCTTTCTCTGACTGCTCCCACTTAAACATAATAAGTACTAGTATTAAACATCACAGAATAGTAGATTTAAATAGTATATACAAGAAAAATTATAAAAAAAACTCGTATAATAGCAATTAACAGAAATAATGAAGTACAGACTAGTGTCCCTTAAAATATATACGTTTTCTCTAATTACGTCACGCCTTTAAGAAACAAAGTCGAGAATCTTTGCAATTACAGTTACAAAATGGACCATATTGACATTACACGCATAACTACTATTACTAGTACTATTACTACAACTACTACTACTACTTACAGCCACTACTATCGCCGAAATTGTTGTACTAAGTAACTTTCTCGGCTCATTGTTGACCAATAGTCCAGCACACTACAAGGGCGGCCTGATAGTCCAAGTAGTCACCACATACGTGTGACCATTCACTACTCCTGCTACTACTGCCATGCTGCTGCTGCTACTGCTGCTGGTGATGGTTGATGCATATCTGATGGAGAATAAAGGGTTAGGTTAATAGTAGTAATAGTAGTAGCAGCACTAGTAGTTAGGTTAGGAGGAGGAGGAGAGATAAAGAGAGAGAGAACGGAACAGATAATATGGATGCTGTGGTATTGTAATAGTTGTAACACTGAAGATATTTGCTGTTTTCTCCTCCGCCATGCTGGGTGTTTTATTCATATTTGTTTTGTGAGTAGTAGTAGCAGTAGTAGTAGTATAAGTAGTAGTGTGCTTTCGTCATATATATCTGATAATGTATTATCATCAAAGTAAAATTCACTGGACGCGATTAATGCTTTCTCATGTGTTGGGTTAAGCAAGATTGCATTTGCTCCATCTGAAAACATTTATAATTTTGGTTCATCGGCATTTAAATGTCTGCCACCTCTTCTCTTTCTTCTGGTATATGTGAAAATGTTGTACAAAAATTACGAATGGGTAAGTTGCCTTAATATGTCGGAAAATCTGGATACTGCTTAATATTCTTGTGTCTCCCATAAAAAATTACGTTTTCTTATACAACTACAAAAGAAAATGAAAAACATTTAGCAGTAGCTATATATTTTCTATCCATTTCTGTTAGTAATGTCACCGCCAGGCTTTCTTGATGTCTATTCACTCCTGCAGCACCAAGAAGAGTCACACACAGATAGCTCGGGGGGACTACTTTCTTCCAGCCACACATGTAATCATCCTAACACACACACACACACACACACACACACACACACACACACACACACACACACACACACACACACACACACACACACACACACACACACACACACACACACACACACACACCACCCCTCAAGGAACCTCTCCACACAAGCAATATTAAAGAAAAAAAAAACACGGTACAAAATATAAGTAAAAACCCTAAGGAATACATAGATTATACACCAATGCTAAATATTCACAATCTTATATAAAAAAAAAAAAGAGACGAGATTATCATTGTAGCCACAGAACGCTTCCAACTCAATGAATTAGCCATTAACGGAGGTGCAGCCAACCAGTCTTTTCTATACCACAAGAAAATCAAAGGAAAGCTTCAAATTTCATACATCTCATAATTGTGAATATTAAACAAAAGGAGAATTATGCAAATCTCAGTCACTTTTACTGTTGGTGAATCCCTTACTAGTTAACACACCACTATTCTGTCCACCTCCCCACTGCAAGAGTTAACCAGTATTCTCAGTCTTTCACCACTATTCTGTCCACCTCCCCACTGCAAGAGTTAACCAGTATTCTCAGCCTTTCACCACTATTCTGTCTACCTCCCCAGAGAGAGAGAGAGAGAGAGAGAGAGAGAGAGAGAGAGAGAGAGAGAGAGAGAGAGAGAGAGAGAGAATTAATTAACGATAAGATAATTCTCTCTCTCTCTCTCTCTCTCTCTCTCTCTCTCTCTCTCTCTCACACACACACACACACACACACACACACACACACACACACACACACACATAGATAGAAAAAAGGGAGAGAAAAAGGAGGAGGAGATTTCTACTACTACTACTACTACTACTACTACTACTACTACTACTACTACTACTACTACTACTACTACTTCTACTACTACTACTACTATCAGCGAAATAGTTGTTTTTGGTAACTTTCACGGCTCCTTGTAGGCTGATAGCCCGAGAGCCACCTGATAGTCAGAATAGTCAGCGCACGTGAACATGTAAGACTATCGCCAGCAGTAAAGGGTTTGAGAAAAATTATGATAGTACTAATACACATTTTCTTTTTAACGCAACCATAGAAAACGCAAGATACATCCTCAATATTTCAAGGGTAACAAAGGTAAAATGTCCAGGCTCTCTAATCAGGGTAAGGCTGCAGGTAATGGTGCAAACTTGAAAAAAAAAAAAATATGTTTAAGAAATAGACAGCAGGGAACTGGTTCTTAGACAGAGTGGTGGATGAATAGGTGGACTCCGTAATGTGGCTGTGGGTGCTGAGTCACTAGGGAGCTTTAAAAGATTAGACAGAATGGTGTGCTTTATATAGGGAGTGCCACGTGAAGGTCTGATGGCTTCCTGCACCAACCCTTATTTATCTATTCATTTATTTTTTTGTTCTTGCGTTCTTTTATCGTGAGTTACCCCACCACTACCCATAACAGAGCATCGGCTTCCCGTTTTCTAGTGCAGTCAGTCAGGAGGTCCTCAGTGACGTCAGCATATCAACGCTCTTGTCTCTTAATGGAAGTTTTGCAAGTTTGTCTCAATATTAGTCAACAAAACAAGAGAATCAATGTGGTTTTTTTTTTTTTTTTTTATGTAGGAAGGACACTGGCCAAGGGCAACAAAAATCTAATAAAAAAAAATGCCCACTGAAATGCCAGTCCCATAAAAGGGTCAAAGCAGTGGTCAAAAACTGGTGGATAAGTGTCTTGAAACCTCCCTCTTGAAGGAATTCAAGTCATAGGAAGGTGGAAATACAGAAGCAGGCAGGGAGTTCCAGAGTTTACCAGAGAAAGGGATGAATGATTGAGAATACTGGTTAACTCTTGCGTTAGAGAGGTGGACAGAAGAGGGGTGAGAGAAAGAAGAAAGTCTTGTGCAGCGAGGCCGCGGAAGGAGGGGAGGCATGCAGTTAGCAAGATCAGAAGAGCAGTTAGCATGAAAATAGCGGTAAAAGACAGCTAGAGATGCAACATTGCGGCGGTGAGAGAGAGGCTGAAGACAGTCAGTTAGAGGAGAGGAGTTGATGAGACGAAAAGCTTTTGATTCCACCCTGTCTAGAAGAGCAGTATGAGTGGAACCCCCCCAGACATGTGAAGCATACTCCATACATGGACGGATAAGGCCCTTGTACAGAGTTAGCAGCTGGCGGGGTGAGAAAAACTGGCGGAGACGTCTCAGAACACCTAACTTCATAGAAGCTGTTTTAGCTAAAGATGAGATGTGAAGTTTCCAGTTCAGATTATAAGTAAGGGACAGACCGAGGATGTTCAGTGTAGAAGAGGGGGACAGTTGAGTGTCATTGAAGAAGAGGGGATAGTTGTCTGGAAGATTGTGTCGAGTTGATAGATGGAGGAATTGAGTTTTTGAGGCATTGAACAATACCAAGTTTGCTCTGCCCCAATCAGAAATTTTAGAAAGATCAGAAGTCAGGCGTTCTGTGGCTTCCCTGCGTGATATGTTTACCTCCTGAAGGGTTGGACGTCTATGAAAAGATGTGGAAAAGTGCAGGGTGGTATCATCAGCGTAGGAGTGGATAGGACAAGAAGTTTGGTTTAGAAGATCATTAATGAATAATAAGTAGAGAGTGGGTGACAGGACAGAACCCTGAGGAACACCACTGTTAATAGATTTAGGAGAAGAACAGTGACCGTCTACCACAGCAGCAATAGAACGGTCAGAAAGGAAACTTGAGATGAAGTTACAGAGAGAAGGATAGAAACCGTAGGAGGGTAGTTTGGAAATCAAAGCTTTGTGCCAGACTCTATCAAAAGCTTTTGATATGTCCAAGGCAACAGCAAAAGTTTCACCAAAATCTCTAAAAGAGGATGACCAAGACTCAGTAAGGAAAGCCAGAAGATCACCAGTAGAGCGGCCTTGACGGAACCCATACTGGCGATCAGATAGAAGGTTGTGAAGTGATAGATGTTTAAGAATCTTCCTGTTGAGGATTAATTCAAAAACTTTAGATAGGCAGGAAATTAAAGCAATAGGACGGTAGTTTGAGGGATTAGAACGGTCACCCTTTTTAGGAACAGGTTGAATGTAGGCAAACTTCCAGCAAGAAGGAAAGGTAGATGTTGACAGACAGAGCTGAAAGAGTTTGACTAGGCAAGGTGCAAGCACGGAGGCACAGTTTCGGAGAACAATAGGAGGGACCCCATATGGTCCATAAGCCTTCCGAGGGTTTAGGCCAGCGAGGGCATGGAAAACATCATTGCGAAGAATTTTAATAGATGGCATGAAGTAGTCAGAGGGTGGAGGAGAGGGAGGAACAAGCCCGGAATCGTCCAAGGTAGAGTTTTTAGCAAAGGTTTGAGCAAAGAGTTCAGCTTTAGAAATAGATGTGATAGCAGTGGTGCCATCTGGTTGAAATAGAGGAGGGAAAGATGAAGAAGCAAAGTTATTGGAGATATTTTTGGCTAGATGCCAGAAATCACGAAGGGAGTTAGATTTTGAAAGGTTTTGACATTTTCTGTTAATGAAGGAGTTTTTGGCTAGTTGGAGAACAGACTTGGCATGGTTCCGGGCAGAAATATAAAGTGCATGAGATTCTGGTGATGGAAGGCTTAAGTACCTTTTGTGGGCCACCTCTCTATCATGTATAGCACGAGAACAAGCTGTGTTAAACCAAGGTTTAGAAGGTTTAGGACGAGAAAAAGAGTGAGGAATGTACGCCTCCATGCCAGACACTATCACCTCTGTTATGCGCTCAGCACACAAAGACGGGTCTCTGACACGGAAGCAGTAGTCATTCCAAGGAAAATCAGCAAAATACCTCCTCAGGTCCCCCCAACTAGCAGAGGCAAAACGCCAGAGGCACCTTCGCTTAGGGGAATCCTGAGGAGGGATTGGAGTGATAGGACAAGATAAAGATATGAGATTGTGATCGGAGGAGCCCAACAGAGAAGAAAGGGTGACAGCATAAGCAGAAGGATTAGAGGTCAGGAAAAGGTCAAGAATGTTGGGCGTATCTCCAAGACGGTCAGGAATACGAGTAGGGTGTTGCACCAATTGCTCTAGGTCATGGAGGATAGCAAAGTTGTAGGCTAGTTCACCAGGATGGTCAGTGAAGGGAGAGGAAAGCCAAAGCTGGTGGTGAACATTGAAGTCTCCAAGAATGGAGATCTCTGCAAAAGGGAAGAGGGTCAGAATGTGCTCCACTTTGGAAGTTAAGTAGTCAAAGAATTTCTTATAGTCAGAGGAGTTAGGAGAGAGGTATACAGCACAGATAAATTTAATATGAGAGTGACTCTGTAGTCGTAGCCAGATGGTGGAAAACTCGGAAGATTCAAGCGCGTGGGCACGAGAGCAGGTTAAGTCATTGCGCACATAAATGCAGCATCCAGCTTTGGATCGAAAATGAGGATAGAGAAAGTAGGAGGGAACAGAAAAGGGGCTACTGTCAGTTGCCTCAGACACCTGAGTTTCAGTGAGGAAAAGAAGATGAGGTTTAGAAGAGGAGAGGTGTTGTTCTACAGATTGAAAATTAGATCTTAGACCGCGAATGTTGCAGAAGTTAATGAAGAAAAAGTTGAGGGGGGTGTCAAGACACTTAGGGTCGTCAACAGAAAGGCAGTCCGACCTGGGGACATTTATGGTTCCCTCCCCAGATGGGGACTCCGAGGCTGGTGTAGGAGTCGCCATGATGATTTTAAAATTTTTGAGTGAAGGGTGTGTGTGTTATTAGGTGCTTGTAGTTTTGTGTGGAGGAAGAGAGTTGTCTTTAGAGGGCAGGCTGTGACTGCCCCCTTGTGTTGTGAGACACAAAGGGAAACGTTCAGTGAGGTCAAAGCTGGGTCTGCTTACAAACATTCAATCTCTTACTCTCTCATTTTCCCTGTTCACCCTTCACAAACTTCCTATCCGTTCTGTTGTTCTGTTCTGTTCTGCAAGTCTGTGTGAGTTTGTGCGAGTTTGTGCGAGATTGTGTGAGTTTGTGTGAGTTTGTGTGAGATTGTGCGAGTTTGTGTGAGATTGTACGAGTTTGTGTGAGAATGTGCGAATCTGTGTGAGATTGTGCGAGTTCGTGCGAGTCTGTGTGAGATTGGGCGAGTTTGTGTGAATTTGTGCGAGTTTACATTTCTTTAGTTCTTGTGTATCTCCTCTAGCAAGGAAGACCTGCTGGCTAGTGGTGAACATAAGAACATAAGAACATAAGAAATAAGGGAAGCTGCAAGAAGCGACCAGGCTTACACGTGGCAGTCCCTGTATGAAACACACCTACCTATTTCCATCTGCTATCCCCATCCATAAACTTGTCTAATCTTCTCTTAAAGCTCTCTAGTGTCCTAGCACTAACTACATGATTACTGAGTCCGTTCCACTCATCTACCACTCTATTTGAGAACCAATTTTTTCCTATCTCCTTCCTAAACCTAAATTTTTCAAGCTTGAACCCGTTATTTCTTGTTCTACCCTGGTTGCTGATCCTAAGAATTTTGCTTACATCTCCCTTGTTATAACCCTTATACCACTTAAAGACTTCTATCAGGTCCCCTCTTAACCTACGTCTCTCTAGAGAATGTAAATTTAACCGCTTCAACCTCGCTTCGTAAGGAATACTCCTCATCCCCTGTATCCTTTTAGTCATTCTCCTCTGTACTGATTCTAATAGACCTATATCTTTCCTGTAATGTGGGGACCAGAACTGCACAGCGTAGTCTAGATGAGGTCTGACCAGCGCCAAGTATAACTTTAATATTACTTCCGGCCTTCTACTTTTAACACTCCTAAAAATGAATCCTAGTACCCTATTTGCCTTGTTTCTGGCTTCTATGCATTGTTTCCCTAGACGGAGTTCAGAGCTAACTATAACTCCTAAATCTTTCTCGTACCCTGTACCTACCAGAGTTTGGGTGTTTAATGTGTACCTATTGTGTGGGTTTCCTCTACCTACGCTAAGCACTTTGCATTTATTGATATTAAATTGCATTTGCCATCTATCCGTCCATTCATTCATTCTATCTAAGTCTGTCTGCAAGGCGATGGCATCCGCTTCTGACCTAATTAATCTACCTATCTTTGTGTCATCCGCAAATTTACTAACATCGCTACTAATTCCACTATCCAAGTCATTGATATATATTAGAAATAATAATGGCCCTAATACTGATCCCTGTGGCACCCCACTAATGACATGACCCCACTCGGATTTCGAGCCGTTTATTAGCACTCTCTGTCGCCTGTTACCAAGCCATGACCCTATCCAACCTAACACCTTCCCATCTATCCCGTGCGCCCTAACCTTTCTCAGGAGCCTTTGATGGGGCACCTTGTCGAATGCTTTACTAAAGTCCAGATATAAGATATCATAACTATCACCATTATCTACTGCCTCGTACACCTTACTGTAAAAACTTAACAAGTTTGTCAGGCAAGACTTCCCTTTCGTGAAGCCATGCTGTGACTGATTTATCAAGTTATGTTTGTCTAAATGTTCCCTAATGTTCCTGGCTATTATTGACTCTAACATTTTACCTACAACTGAAGTTAAGCTGACAGGTCTATAATTAGACGCTAAAGTTTTATCCCCTTTCTTAAAGATGGGTACTACATTAGCCTGCCTCCACATGTCTGGTACCTCACCCGACTCCAGTGATTTCCTAAAGACAGAAACTAACGGCTCACTAATAATCTTTTTACATTCCTTAAGTACTCTGGGATATATTTCATCAGGTCCTGGTGACTTGAACTTTTTTAGCCTATCTATCTCCTGCTCCACTATCTCCCTAGTTATGGAAATATCCGTCAGCTTCTCATACTCATCTGCTCTAAACACCTGTTCACTATCTGGCATATCCTGCATTGATAACTGGTGATAACTGTGTGTGTGTGTGTGTGTGTGTGTGTGTGTGTGTGTGTGTGTGTGTGTGTGTGTGTGTGTGTGTGTGTGTGTGTGTGTGTGTGTGTGTGTGTGTGTGTGTGTGTGTGTGTGTGTGTGTGTGTGTGTGTGTGTGTGTGTGTGTGTGTGTGTGTGTGTGTGTGTGTGTGAGTGCGTGTGTGTGTAAGTTTTCAATAGTACAGCTACTCGTACACTGACTTAACTCAACGTAGCCTAACCTAACCTAGGCTAACCTAACCTAACCTAACCTAGCCTAACTTAACCTAGCCTAACTTGACGTAACGTACCATTTTTCCAGCTTTCCCCAATCCCAGCACCTCATTAGCTTCATCCCGTGTCACACCCACCTGTTCTAATACTTTGCTGTTCCTTCCTTTCAAACTGCACACCAAGTTTGGATTCCCTAAGGCAACGCAAGCTTCACCTTCTCACTCCCTGCTGCCTGATACACTCACGCCAATCTCTTTATTGCAGACTACAGTTTCTTCATCCATGGCAACATTTTTCCTCGTCTCAGCATCAATATTGCAATTCGCTTTAGTTTTATCAATTTGAATCTTTCAGCTAAATCCTCGTGAACTATCTGCACGTGTTGCCTGATGCGCAGCTGTCCAGTCACACTCGGCAGCTGTCTTTGTCTGTAATAACCTTCCTAACCTGCATCACGCGTGGCACGTTCTCTACAGGTGTAACTCAACGTACACAGCAAAACATCACTTCCTGCCTCGGTACCCAGGTGACTCTTGCCCTCCCAACCTTCAGGGTAACACAGGCAGGCACAGTCAGTCCGCCCTCCCTGCACGTGTGACAGAACACCACCAGCAGCAGCACACTATCCTAGCCATTGAGCCTTTCAGTGCGGGAAGCAACAGTTCACATGACTGGAAGCAATGCAGGTAATATTTAGAAGCATTTAAGAGAAGGAAAATGCACACAGAGAAAACATTGTACAACTTTTTCCTAATGTAATGACTCAACCTCATTCACCCACCTTGTCATTGTCTTCACCAAAATTGACGAGAGAGAGAGAGAGAGAGAGGAGAGAGAGAGAGAGAGAGAGAGAGAGAGAGAGAGAGAGAGAGAGAGAGAGAGAGAGAGGAGAGAGAGAGAGAGAGAGAGAGAGAGAGTTAGCATTTACTCTCTCTCTCTCTCTCTCTCTCTCTCTCTCTCTCTCTCTCTCTCTCTCTCTCTCTCTTTCTCTCTCTCTCTCTCTCTCTCTCTCTCTCTCCTTTGTTTATGTAGAAAAAAAGGAGACGGACACAGAAAGAAGGAAGAGAAAAGGAAGGAGGAGGAAGGACAAGGGGAACATGAGGAGGAGGGGGAGGGGGAGGAGGAGGAGGAGGAGGAGATGAAGCGAGTGAGCGAGAATACCCAAGCGAAAACGAAATTGAAGAGCAGACGGTGTGGTCACTGGTGCAGGAAGACTGTGAGATTCATAGTGTACAGGAAAGCACACAAATCATGAGGACTGTATGCATCTGTTGAGTGGTCACGATACAGAACAAGATCTGCAGTGGTGATGGCATTGTTTGTAAAAGCGGTGCGCATATATACAGTGATGAGTTGTTGGAGGATGAGAAGGAACACACACAAAGCTCCTTCCCTTGACATGCGTACTAGATGGGTTTATTGCTTCACATCCTGGGGAGAAAAGCTCAGGAAATTGTCGCCAGTAAGAGGGCTGGTCCAGACGTGAAGCACTCTTATTACCTGTCCACCACTCACACCTAACGCACACACACACTCACCACAACACTCGGTGACAGGAACAGGTGCACAGTGACCGCCGCAGGAACCAACATGGCGGAGAGAAGTGTATTGCACGACATTCCCTGTGGTGGGTGACACTGACAATATTACGGTGAGATAGGCAGAGATCTGGCAACGCGGCTGGGCGAACACAAAGCGGAAATCTGGCAACACAGGGAAACTATTGCGGCTATTTAACAAAGTGAGTAAACAGCACAGAAAAGCAATAAGATCAAGATACTTAACAACTACTAAAAAGACATCGATAAAAGAGTGGGTGGCTGGTGTGGCGGCACGGTCGCCATGGATGGCGGGGGAGGCGAGCACCAGTCACGTAGCAACACGCATAACCCACGAGGGCGACGCACGAGCCAATCAGAAGACGGAAGACAAGACCGGGGACCAATCAGCACCCCTCAGGACAGGAAACTATTGCTCCAGCGTCCCTTTGAGCTGGACGGCTGTGTCTGCCAGGTCTGTGAAGAACACTCAGGGGAGAAACTCCTGTTCCTTTCCCAACCCGCGATTCTGCACCTCCTTCAACAACAACAACAACGACAACAACGACAACAACAACAACAACAATGATAATAATAATAACAGGAAATATAATTGAGAATTAGAAGAAATTACAGAGAGAGAGAGAGAGAGAGAGAGAGAGAGAGAGAGAGAGAGAGAGAGAGAGAGAGAGAGAGAGAGAGAGAGAGAGAGAGAGAGAGAGAGAGAGAGAGAGAGAGAGAGAGAGAGAGAGAGAGAGAGAGAGAGAGAGAGAGAGAGAGAGGCTACCAAAACTATTAACCAAGATTCCTAACTACCAACATTTTAAAAACTACCACAATTATCAACCAACACTCCAAAAACTACAATTATTAACCAACATTCGTAATTACCAACATTGCTTCCACTCACCGGGGCGGAGCAGAGCACGGCCACGCCCTCGCCACGCCCGCAGTCACTCACGCCCCACACCACACTACCACAGTCTCTAAAACCACAACTCGCCGTCCTGCAATTGTGGTTGGTGAAGAAAGGTGAGGTGGTGGTGGTGGTGGTGGTTATAGGTTAGGTTACTACTACTACTATTACTACTACTACTACTACTACTACTACTTTTACTACTACTACTACTACTATTACTACTACTACTACTACTACTACTACTACTACTATTACTACTACTACTACTAGAATAAAGCAGAAAGGAATGTCCATGCACGTTGTTTGTGTTCACTTGTGATCATCTGCCGTTGCCCAGTGAAAAGTCTACGGTAAGAGCGAGCCAGGTTTCATTTAGTATAAGGGAAATATTTGCCGCCTTTCTTAACCCAGTGTAGGCCTATCTATAAATGTTTACATGTACTGTTGCTGCTGATGCTGCTGCTGTTGTTGTTGTTGTTGTTGTTGTTGTTGTTGTTGTTGTTGTTGTTGTTGTTGTTGTATTTTTATTTTTGATTTATTTTTCATCAGTTTTCTCTCCTCCTCCTCCTTTTGCTACTACTACTACTACTACTACTACTACCACCTTCTTCTTCTTCTTCTTCTTCTTCTTCTTCTTCTTCTTCTTCTTTCTTTTCCTCCTCCTCTTTTTCCTCATCCTCCTCTTCTTCTTCCTCCTCCTCATCTTCTAATAGCCTTTCTTCTTCTTCTTCTTCTTCTTCTTCTTCTTCTTCTTCTTCTTTTTCTCTTTCTTTTCCTCCTCCTCCTCCTCCTCCTCCTCCTCCTCCTCCTCCTCCTCCTCAACCACCTCCTCTTCCTAATCCTCCTCCTTCTTTTCTTCCTCCCCCTCCTCTTCTTTGTCTTTCTTTTCCTCCTCCTCCTCCTCTTTATCCTCCTCTTCCTCCTTCTCCTCCTCTTTCTCCTCTGATACCCTTATTCTTCCTCTCCTCCTCGTTTTCTTCTTCTTCTTCTTTTTCTTCCTCCTCCTTCTCCTCCTCTTCTTCCTCTTAATCCATTTTTTTCTCTTTTTCTCTCTCTCTCTCTACTACTACTATTATTACTACTATTACTACTACTACAACAACAACAACTACTACTACTACTACTAACCTCACAGTTCTGTTCATCCAATAGAACAAGACCATTCCCAAAACAAAGATGGCCGCCGGGGTAAACCTTCGCCTCGCCACGTTCTTAACCTGAGAGAGAGAGAGAGAGAGAGAGAGAGAGAGAGAGAGAGAGAGAGAGAGAGAGAGAGAGAGAGAGAGAGAGAGAGAGAGAGAGAGAGAGAGAGAGAGAGTTTTGTCATCGAAGTTTTTCTTTCTGTTTTCCTCTTCTTCCTCTTCCTCTTCCTCGTGCTCCTCCTTCTCTTCCGTATCTTTCAGTTTCTCTTCCTCCTCCTCCTCCTCCTCCTCCTGTTCTCTCTCTCCTATTCGTGTTGTTCCTTTTGTTCCTGTTGTTTGCCCCTTTCTTCCCTCTGTCGCTCCTCCTTGTTCACCCTCCATTCATTGTTAGGTTTTCTGTCACATTTCATAAATAAGGCTTCTTCTCTCACTTCTACCACTTCAGTGTGGCATCTAGTACTGCTGCACATTACAAAACACTACGTCTAAATAGAATATTCGCCTAAAACTACCCAAATATCTGCAATATTAAGAATAAGGAGGAATAATTCATTGTTGTTTAGTCTCCCTTAAAGAAGATTCGTTTTCTCTAATTACGTCACTTGCTAAGAAACAAAAGATTGAAAATCCTTCAAATTACAGTTACAGACTAGACCATATTGACCTTACATGTAAACATTACAAATATGGCTCTTTCTCTTAGTTCTACCATTCAAACATAGTATTATACAACACAAAATAGTAGATTTAAATAGTATATACACCGGAAAACTTGTATAACAACAATAACCAGATTAATGAAGTATAGGTTAGTGTTCCTTAAAAGACACACGTTTTCTCTAATTACGTCACTTATTTAAGAAACATAAGGTCGAGCATCTTATAAATTTACTTAATAAAATGGACCTTATTGACCTTACAAATGAAAATTATAAATATAGCTTTCTTTGACATCTCCCACTTAAACATAATAAATAGAATAGTAGATTTAAATAGTATATACAAGTAAAACTATAAAAAAAAAAACTCGTATAATAGCAATAAACAGGAATAATGAAGTACAGACTAGTGTCCCTTAAAATACATACGTTTTCTCTAATTACGTCACGCCTTTAAGAAACACAAAGTCGAGAATCTTTCCAATTACAGTTACAAAATGAACCATATTGACA
>NW_026973718.1:360000-362500 GCF_035594125.1 Scylla paramamosain
CAATATTGGTGCTCGATAAGGAGTGAGTGGCGGCCATCTTGCAAATCAGTGCATTACAGATAATGTGGTATTTGAACGTTAACTAATGAAATGCTGAATTAACCTAACTACTATATCAAAGATGGCTTGCATTCTCTCTCTCTCTCTCTCTCTCTCTCTCTCTCTCTCTCTCTCTCTCTCTCTCTCTCTCTCTCTCTCTCTCTCTCTCTCTCTCTCTCTCTCTCTCTCTCTCTGTGTGGACATCTGGTTCTCCTACACGTTCACATCGCAATACTCTTCCGATAAATACATGAACAAAAAATATTTCTATAAAAAATATAATTTATGACTGTGTGTGTGTGTGTGTGTGCGTCAGGAGGCAAGGAGGCAAGGAAGTGTTTATGGGCGTGGCGTACACACAGTGTACTCGCACTGTAGGTGTCTGACTCACCTGCCTCAGTGCGTCAGGCCGAAGCTGCCACACAGACATTTGTTTTCCTTTTTAAGGCTTCCTCTCATCACACCGTGACACCTGATCACTATTATACAGGCACTGCTGCCACTGACACTAGTGGTAGTGGTAGTAGTAGTGAGTAGTAGTAGTAGTAGTAGTAGTAGTAGTAGTAGTAGTAGTAGTAGTAGTAGTAGTAGTAGTTGTTGTTGTTGCTTGTAGTAATGGTGGCAGTAGTAGAAGTAGTAGTATTAGTAGTAGTAGAAGTAGTAGTAGTAGTAGTAGTAATGGTGGTGGTTGTAGTAGTAGTAGTAGTAAAAGTAGTAGTAGTAGTAGAAGTAATGGTAGTAGTAGTAGTACAAGTAGTAGTAGTACAAGTACTCTAGCTAAAACAGCTTCTATGAAGTTAGGTGTTCTGAGACGTCTCCGCCAGTTTTCTCACCCCCCCAGCTGCTAACTCTGTACAAGGGCCTTATCCGTCCATGTATGGAGTATGCTTCACATGTCTGGGGGGGTTCCACTCATACTGCTCTTCTAGACAGGGTGGAATCAAAAGCTTTTCGTCTCATCAACTCCTCTCCTCTAACTGACTGTCTTCAGCCCCTCTCATCACCGCCGCAATGTTGCATATCTAGCTGTCTTCTACCGCTATTTTCATGCCAACTGCTCTTCTGATCTTGCTAACTGCATGCCTCCCCTCCTTCCGCGGCCTCGCTGCACAAGACTTTCTTCTTTCTCTCACCCCTATTCTGTCCACCTCTCTAACGCAAGAGTTAACCAGTATTCTCAATCATTCATCCCTTTCTCTGGTAAACTCTGGAACTCCTTGCCTGCTTCTGTAATTCCACCTTCCTATGACTTGAATTCCTTCAAGAGGGAGGTTTCAAGACACTTATCCACCAATTTTTGACCACTGCTTTGACCCTTTTAAGGGACTGGCATTTCAGTGGGCATTTTTTTTATTAGATTTTTGTTGCCCTTGGCCAGTATCCTTCCTACATAAAAAAAAAAAAGTAGTAGTAGTAGTAGTAGTAGTAGTAGTTGTTGTTGTTGTTGTAGTAATGGTGGTAGTAGTAGTAGTAGTAGAAGTAGTAGTAGTAGTAATAGTAGTAGTAGTAGTAGTAGTAGTAGTAGTAGTAGTAGTAGTAGTAGTAGTAGTAGTAGTAGTAGTAGTAGTAATGGTGGTGGTTGCAGTAGTAGTAGTAGCAGTAGTAGTAGTAGTAGTAGTAGTAGTAGTAGTAGTAGTACTAGTAGTAGTAGTAGTAGAAGTAGTAGTAGTAGTAGAAGTAATATTATAAGTAGTAGTAGTAGTAGTAGTAGTAGTAGTAGTAGTAGTAGTAGTAGTAGTAGTAGTAGTAGTAGTAGTAATGGTGGTGGTTGCAGTAGTAGTAGTAGTAGTAGTAGTAGTAGTAGTAGTAGTAGTAGTAGTAGTAGCAGTAGTAGTAGTTGTTGTTGTTGTTGTTGTTGTTGTTGTTGTTGTTGTTGTTGTTGTTGTTGTTGTTGTTGTTGTTGTTTTTGTTTTTGTTGTTGTTTTTGTTGTTGTTGTTGTTGTATGTAGTAATGGTAGTAGTAGTAGTAGTAGTAGTAGTAGTAGTAGTAGTAGTAGTAGTAGTAGTAGTAGTAGTAGTAGTAGTAGTAGTAGTAGTAGTAGTAGTAAGGATAGTGGTGCTAGTAGTAGCAGTAAGAGCAGCAGCATCAGTAGTAATAGTTGTAATAGTAGTAGTAGTAGTAGTAGTAGTAGTAGTAGTAGTAGTAGTAGTAGTAGTAGTAGTAGTAGTAGTAGTAGTAGTAGTAGTAGTAGTAGTCCCAGTAATCACAGTAGTATTGACAGTAGTAGCAGTAGTAGAAGTACTCGAATTAGTATTGGTAGCAGTAGTAGTAGCAGTAGTAGTAGTAGTAGTAATAGTAGTAGTAGTAGTAGTAGTAGTAGTAGTAGTAGTAGTAGTAGTAGTAGTAGTAGTAGTAGTAGTAGTAGTAGTAATAGCAGTAGTAGTAATAGTAATGGAGGTGGTGGTGGTGCTGGTGGTGGTTGTAATAGTATTAATATTAGTAGTAGTAGTAGCATTAGTA
>NW_026973718.1:367500-370000 GCF_035594125.1 Scylla paramamosain
TAAGCCTAATCTAGAAGCAAAATACTGTCTATTGATGGCTCGCACCTTGGTGGGAATCGCACTGAGTCTGTACCGGTCCGTGCGCGGCGCCTTTAGGGGCGTTATCTTGTTGTGGTTTCTGGTGGCACGGACCAGGCGAGGTGCGTCAGGCAGCAGCAGGTGTCTGAGGCGTGGATGATGCAGAAGTCCCCTTCCAAACTTCTCGAGAGCCTCTCGGTGCCTGGTGGATAGTCTGGACGTCTGAACAGACTCAGGGTGGTCAGGGCTTCATCACAGGTGGTGTAGCCAGGGAGAAAGATGACCCTGCACGCCCTATTCTGCACTCTCTCCAGTTGGAGCTGTTGAGTGTGTGTGAGGGAGAAGGACCACGCTGGGGAGGCGTACATGAGTTTGGGGAGGATGAAGGTGAGGCACACTCCCCTTAACTCGTCTGTCAGTGTCCCCAGCGACCTGAGTCTGCGCATCATGTACAGCTTGTAGGTAGCAGATCTTACGGTGTTGGCGACATGCTGCTTCCAGGTCAGTTGGTCGTCCACCATGATTCCGAAGAAGGACATCCAGAGGCACATCGGACCACCTGGAGGGGATGAGATCCCACTGTGAGCTGGGGAGGGAGCACTGGTACAGAGGAGGTACAGAAATGCATCACCACAGTTTCGCTGTGGTTGATGGTCATCCTGCTCTCCTCCGTCCATGTCTGCAGTCGCTCCATAATGACTTGCAGTGGCAAGTATTCCGGGTTCCTGGTGGAGACTGGGACGCCCACGGTGCAGTCGTACACATACTTCCAGCCATGGAGGTGTCAGTGAGGGCGTCTTTAATGAGGAGGAGGAAGCATAGTGGGCTCATCTTGGTACTCTGGGGGACCCCACATGTCAGCTATTGGATATTAGAGACAGAGCCCTGATAGCGAACGGCCTGACGCCTCCCTGAGAGGGTGTTGGCTAGCCACGCTACCAGGTTGGAAGGGAGACCCAGACTTATTGCCTTGCTGAAGAAAACAAAGTTGATCAACAAGATCATAAGGCTTTTTTGAAGTCCACAAGAGCAACAGCTAGAGAGGTGTTTCGCTTGTCTAGGTGGCTGTGGATGAAGTCAAGGAAGCTGGTCAGGTAATGAGAGGTGGAGGTGGCTTTAATATTTCCAAACTGTCTGATATCCACGGTATAACAAGTTTTGGTGTAGGCCCAGTCATACACAAAATCTTCACAAATAAAGCTAGGGATGGGGATGATAGAGACTGGCCTGAGGTCACCGAGGGACTGTGGACTGGAAGCTTTGCGGATGGGAGAGACGTAAGATGTCTTCCAGTCCGCGGGGCAAGAGTGTTGGGAAAGAGAGGCATTTATTATGGGGCATAGCGGTGTTGCTAGCTCTTCCCATATGGGAAGGTCAGTGGGTGTGGTGGATCTTGGTATCTTTAAGTATCCTTGGTATCTTGGTATCTTGGTATCTTTAAGTAACCTCTTAAAAAAATCTATCGCCTGGACATTTGGGGGAGAGGAGGGAGCGGGAAGATGGGCAGGAAGCGGAGTGGTGTGGAGGGGAGGGCAGGTGTGACAGATAGCGGCAAAGTGGTCGTTCATCTCCTGAGCCGCAAGATTAGCAGGAAGGTGTGAGGTGCAAGGAAGAAATGAAGTGTGCTTTTGTAGGCCACACAAAGCTTTGCTCCTAGGATACCACTGTCTGTTGTTGGCCAGCTTGAGGTGGTGTATCTTGTCCGGGTAATAGCTTGCCTTGGCAGCCTTAATCTCCCTGACCCCTCTGTTTCTTAGCTTCCTGTATAGGTCCGGACAGGAGTGGAACGCCCACGTCCGCTGACGAATGAGTCTTTTAATGCGGGGCGTCATCCAGGGGGCATCAGATGTGTGCACTGATGCTCTTGGCTGGGAAGTAGCGGTGGAAGGCTTCTGTGGTGGTGGCGACGTAATTGTGCCATTTTGAGTGGACGTCCTCCACATCCAGCACCTCGGTCCACGGGTGTTGTGTCACCCACTGCCCAAACTCCCTCAAGGCTGAGTCAGGCATGGGGCGGTGGGTCCTGGTGATAGCTGGCCGGGGGGTCGAGGGTGGTGGGTGTGGGTGTCCACAGTAAGGAGAGGTAGTTGCTCCGTCCCATGGGAGGCAGCGGCTTGGGGAGCGAGTACCGCTGTCACACACAGAGTTGTCATCGATTATTGCAATGATTATGGAATTGTTCTTAATGAGGACAAAATTATTTTTTTTGTTTGAAATAACACTCAATGTGATAAAGTTCCATTAAAGATCGAGGGACACGTTATTAAGTACTGTGACAGATACAAGTATTTAGGGGCCTGGTTTACCGACAGCGGTTGTATGAAGGACGTGGTGTCACTACACGAGGCAAAGTGCCAGTCAGTCGTTAACAAATTTTCTACATTTTGTGCCTCGAACCCCGATATGCCTCAGTGTTATAAGCGACTTGTGTTTGACGAGGCTGTGTTGGCTGAACTGACATACAATTGCAAGACGTGGCTGA
>NW_026973718.1:375000-377500 GCF_035594125.1 Scylla paramamosain
CGTCTCTCCTGTCCTGCTCCTCACTCGGGAAATTTCTTTGCAGGCTGCTGGCGAGAGGAACTGTCGTCCCAAGCCCTCCACCATGGCCGCCGCTCCAATAGTACATGTCCATCGCATTAAGCTTATCTGTCTCATGGAGAACGCAGGCAAGGACGTCTTGACCTTCGTGTTGAAGCGCGGCGCGCTGAACGCCCCCGCCACGCCGCCGGGCCAGTCCCTCACTGACTACCTTGACAACCTCCCTCAAGGCTCGACAGCCAACTATGGCAGCATGAGCAACAAACAAAAGAAAGCAGCACTGAACCACACCGACCGCCGCCAAGCACAACGCTTCCCTTTATGGGACAACTTTGATGTGACTTTCCTGCACAAAGCAATAAAGCTGACGTGCGAAGGCGTGGCGAGAGATAACGATCCCGAATGGCGGAACCAGAACACCCTGGAGGGATTGGTAACGAAAATCAAGGATGAGCGGAATGAACTCTTTCATGAAGTGAAAGATTTCAGCGAGGCAGAGTACCAGCACAAAGTCAACGAGTTAGAACACCTCTTTATCCGAGTCCTCGCTGCAGCCAAGACCAAATACTGCATTCCTGACGCAGAGGTGACACCCGTGCAGGACAACGCCCGGCAGGTCACTGATACCTTCAGAAATGTGGGATTGGAGGAAGCAATTTTAAGATATAATTTAAGTAACATGTGTCAGTTATTCATAAGCATGAGTCAGACCCACCTCAAAACATCCTATGATCGAGTGCAAACCTTTGATCCTCTGTCCTTCCTTACCAACTCACCAAAACACTGCCATCACATCCAGGACATTTTCTGCAAGATGTCCCTCGTGGAAGGAAGAGGACACCTCCAACAGAAGCGAGACATCGACACTTGCGACGTGCTGACGGTGACGCGCCGCGCGGGGACAGAATCCACAGCCGTCCACATCCTCATCGGCCACGCCGCCCACGCACGGCGCCAAGCCACAGCTCATCCTGATCAGGGGCGTGGCAGGAAGCGGCAAAACGACCCTGCTCACCTTCCTTGTCTCAGAGTGGCTTCAGGAGCCCGGCGCCTGCTCCATCAAACACCTGGACGAGTACGACATCGTGTTGCGCTGTCTTGTGCCGCGATGATGAAGGCCCATCTCTCCAGAACTTCCTCAAAGTGATCCTCCCAGACCACTTTGCTGTGATGGACGAACACCTCATCCCCCTCCTACAACAATGCAAGGTTCTCTTCCTGATTGACGGCCTGGACGAACTGTCGCCAGGCACTCCATCACACAGCCTTGTGAAGGACATCATCAACATCTCGAAATACTCGCCAGGCTTCACACTCGTCTGCACATCGCGGCCCGAAACCGTGCAAGACTTCCTGGCCAAATTACCTGATGGTTATGAGGTGTGGGACATGGAGATGAAAAGTGTTAGCCATGAACAAAGAATTCATTTTGTCATGAAGCATTATAACAGCTTCCCAGACAAGGGGGACAAAGACCCTGAGAGGCTTGAGTACCTCATGAAACACATTGGCTGGAAGGATTACCTCGGCCTGCCATTAAATCTCTTGTTCGTGGCAACACTTTTTCTACATCGATCAAGACAAGATCAAGATCACCACCACCCAGACCAGCCTGTACGTCACCATAAGAGATTGGTGCATACAAAAACTGCAGGCCAGACTCACAGATCATG
Organism: Scylla paramamosain; assembly: GCF_035594125.1. Lineage (NCBI taxonomy): Eukaryota > Metazoa > Arthropoda > Malacostraca > Decapoda > Portunidae > Scylla > Scylla paramamosain. Next base: position 376,692 of record NW_026973718.1, read on the forward strand.
CACAAGACATAAAGACTCGCGAGGTCCTCATCTTCTAGGGTTCTACAAGATATATACGACATGTCTTTGCAAGCTCTTCTACAAGACCGACTCACTCTGTCAAAACAGGAAGAGCAAAAGCTGATTTGTTGCTGCCTTGGAAAAGGATTACCCAGCAAGGAAGTCATCCCAGCGTTTTTCAATCTTCAAGACACCAGTGACAGGCTGGGGCATCATCAGAAGTACGCAGCCCCACACAAGAGCCTACAAGAATTCTACGGTGCATCAGCAATCGTCCACAAGTTGGTGGAGGACTCACACTCAGCAAACATACGGCGCATGCTTCACGACCCGCCGCCAGAACAGCTCCGGAACTTGAGGAACCTGCTGCTGCACGTGGCAGGTCTCCTCTGCCACCCTAACACACCACTTTGTGCTGCAGCCATACAAGTAAGTTGACTATTCATCCTCTTTTCCTCATATTTGATCCTTCCATAGCTGTCTCAGGGGAACCTGCACCACTGTCAACCTCAATTTTGATCCTCACTAGTCATTAGCAAAAAGAGTACAAGAAATTATTGTAGTGACTACACGCACAGGAGGTGAAGGTGGTGGTGAAGGTGGTGGTGGTGGTGGTGGTAGTGGTGGTGAAGGTGGTGGTGGTAGTGGTGGTGGTGGTGGTGGGGGTGGTGGGGGGTAGTGGCATCTGTAGTAATCAAAGTAACTCTACACACACAGGAGGAGGTTGTGAAGTGATTGTGGTGAAGGTAGTGGTGATGATGATGGTGGTGGTGGTGGTGGTGGTGGTGGTGGTGGTGGTGGTGGTATTA
>NW_026973718.1:382500-390000 GCF_035594125.1 Scylla paramamosain
AAGAAGGATGAGAAGGAGAATGAGGAGGAGGAGGAAGAATAGGAAGAGGGAGAAGAGGAAGAAGAGAACGAGGAGGAGAAGAAGGTAGGAGAAGAAAGAAGAAAAAGGAAGAGGGAAAAGAGGAGGAAGAGAACGAGGAGGAGGAAGAGAAGGAAGAGGAGAAAGAAGAGGAAGAGGAGGGAAAAGATGAGGAAGAAGAAGAGTAGGAGGAGGAGGAGGAGGAGGTGGAGGAGGAGGAGGAGGAGATGGTGATGGTTGTGGTGGTGGGAAAAGAGGAGAAAAAGAAAGAAGAGAACGGGGAGGACGAGGAGGAAGAGAGGGTGGTGAGAAAAGAGAAGGAAAAAGAAGAAGAGAACGAGGAAGAGGAGGAGGAGGAGGAGGAGGAGGAGGAGGAGGAGGAGGAGGAGGAGGAGAAGGAGGAGGAGGAGGAGAAGGAGGAGGAAGAGGAGGAAGAATAGGAGGAATATGAGGTAGGAAAAAGAGGAGTAAAGGAAGAAGAGAACTAGGAGGAGAAAGAGAAGGAGGAAAAGGAGGAGAAGAACTAGAAGGAAGGTGAAAAAAATGAAAGAAATGGATGAGGAGGAAGAGAAAGAGGAGGAGGAGGAGGAGGAAGAGGAGGAGGGGGAGGAGGGGGAGGAGGAAGAGAACGGAGAGGAGAAGGAGAGCTAGAAGGAAGGTGAGAAAAGGAGGAGGAAGAGGAAAATGGTGAAGAAGAAGAACAGGAAGAGGAGGAGGAAGAGGAAGAAGAGGAGGAAGAGGAGGAGGAGGAGGAGGAGGAGTTATCTTTATCAATACTATTATGAAACAGTGAATAAAGAAATTAATAAATGGATAAGTAGTGTGTGTGTGTGTGTGTGTGTGTGTGTGTGTGTGTGTGTCCAGGCAGCACACAGGTGCACAACACTCGGCCATTACAGGAGTCACCTTCAGATGTTCATGGGTCACCTAAGTGGTGCCGGCACACAGCTGCTGCAGGAGTGCCGGGGCCTGTGGTGGCTCCGCCTGGCCGTGTGTGACCAAGACGCCCAAGAGGTTCTGGCCGCCATCAGCGCCGTCCACGCGTCACTGCCTCAGCTATATACCCTCTGTGAGTCTGTGACGCTGTGATGCACCACCTGTGTGTGTGTTGTTGTTGTTGTTATTATTGTTATTATTATTGTTATTATTATTATTATCATTATTACTATCATTATTATTATTATGGTGATGAGAGAGAGAGAGAGAGAGAGAGAGAGAGAGAGAGAGAGAGAGAGAGAGAGAGAGAGAGAGAGAGAGAGAGAGAATTACCGATAACAATATCGCTTTCTCTCTCTCTCTCTCTCTCTCTCTCTCTCTCTCTCTCTCTCTCTCTCTCTCTCTCTCTCTCTCTCTCTCTCTCTCTCTCTCTCTCACACCACCACCACCACCATCGTGATAATAATAATAATAATAATAATAATAATAATAATAATTATTATTATTATTATTATTATTATTATTATTATTATTATTATTATAATAATAATAATAATAATAATAATAAAAGAAATTATTATTATTGTTATTATTATTATTATTATTATTATTATTATTATTATTATTATTATTATTATTATTGTTATTATTATTATATAAATACTACTACTACTACTACTACTACTACTACTACTACTACTACTACTACTAATAATAATAATAATAATAATAATAATAATAATAATAATAATGATAATAATGAGAGAGAGAGAGAGAGAGAGAGAGAGAGAGAGAGAGAGAGAGAGAGAGAGAGAGAGAGAGAGAGAGAGAGAGAGAGAGAGAGAGAGAGAGAGTGAGAGAGAAAGGGAAAAATACTCTCTCTCTCTCTCTCTCTCTCTCTCTCTCTCTCTCTCTCTCTCTCTCTCTCTCTCTCTCTCTCTCTCTAATCACCACAATCACCATCATAACAATGATAACAACAACAATAATGATAATAATAATAATAATAATAATAATAATAATAATAATAAAGATGAGAGAGAGAGAGAGAGAGAGAGAGAGAGAGAGAGAGAGAGAGAGAGAGAGAGAGAAATAATTTTTTCTCTCTCTCATGTTTCCCTAGAAGAGAGAGAGAGAGAGAGAGAGAGAGAGAGAGAGAGAGAGAGAGAGAGAGAAATAATTTTCTCTCTCTCTCATGTTTCCATAGAAGAGAGAGAGAGAGAGAGAGAGAGAGAGAGAGAGAGAGAGAGAGAGAGAGAGAGAGAGAGAGAGAGAGAGAGAGAGAGAGAGAGAAATAATTTTCTCTCTCTCATGTTTCCATAGAAGAGAGAGAGAGAGAGAGAGAGAGAGAGAGAGAGAGAGAGAGAGAGAGAGAGAGAGAGAGAGAGAGAGAGAAATAATTTTCTCTCTCTCATGTTTCCATAGAAGAGAGAGAGAGAGAGAGAGAGAGAGAGAGAGAGAGAGAGAGAGAGAGAGAGAGAGAGAGAGAGAGAGAGAGAGAGAGAGAGAGAGAGAGAGAGAGAGAGAGAGAGAGTAGTGTTGAATATTACAGCGTGTTATAAGAAGACAAGTGTCATTAAAAAGCAGGTAATTTAGCGACAAGCATTGCACGACAACATTACGCCGGCTATTAAAAGTACTCCTGTAAAATGGTACGTGGCATCATCCCAGCGAGGCCAATTCTCCTGTAAAATGCTACGTGGCATCATCACTCACCCGTTTTCAAGGTCGCTGGGACTCGCTCCCCTCCTGCCTCGCTGGGATGCTGCCACGTACCATTTTACAGGAGTACTTTTAGTCGCCGGAATAATGTTGTCGTGCAATGCTTGTCGCTAAATTACGTGCTTTTTAATGCCATTTGTCTTGTTATAACACACTGTAATACTCCACAGCAAGCAAAAAATAAAATAAAACCATTAGTAATTTGAGCAAGTGGCACCTCCGAGGCTGTGTCAATGCAACCGTCTTTCCTTCACCTCAGGATATGAATTTGTGTGTGTGGATACACACCGTGTGTGTGTGTGTGTGTGTGTGTGTGTGTGTGTACAGTCCCTGCAACACACACTGACAGGAATGGTACATCACTGCAGGCCTACACGTCCCCGTGGGTGCCGTGAGGACACAGGCGTGCACCACACGGCTGCCTGGCGGCCCAGGGGTGAGGCTCGTGTTGTCTGGCGTGGACGAGAGGCTGCTGGAGGAGGCGGCCCAGATAGCACAGCTCCTGCAGCCCACACAGCGCCCGTGAGTGTGTGCCAACACTGCTCTCTCTCTCCTCTCCCTCTCCCCTCTTCTCTTACCTTCCCTCTTCTCCCCTCTCCTCCCCTCCCCCTCTTCTCCTTCCCTCCCCTCCCTTCACCTCTCCATGCCTCTTCTCCTTTCCCCTTCTCTTCTCTTCTCTCCCCTACCTTCCCTCCTCCCTTCCCTCTCCTCTACTCCCCTCCTCTCCTCTTCTCTTCCCTCTTGTCATCTCCCCTTTTCTCTTCTCTCCTCTCCCCTCTCCTCTCCTCTCCTCCTCTCACCTCCCCATCCCTCTTCTCCTCTCTTCTCATTTCTCCTCCCCTTCCCTCCCCTCCCCTCCCCCACACACCCCTCTCTCCTTTCCCCTCCTCTGCTCTTCTCTTCCTCCTTCTCCCTTCTTCTCTTCTCCCCTCTTCTCCTTTATTCTCCTCCACTCCCTCCCCACCCCTCCTCTTTTTTTCCACCTACTCTCCTCTTCTCTTTCCTCTTCTCTTCTCCCTCCCCACCCTTTCTCTCCTTTTCTCTCTCTCTCTCTCTCTCTCTCTCTCTCTCTCTCTCTCTCTCTCTCTCTCTCTCTCTCTCTCTCTCCTTGTTAATGTAATAATGATATTAAGAAGAAGAAGAACAACAACAACAACAACAAATTGATGGGGATTGGAGGAGGAGGAGTAAAAGTACTAGTAGTAGAAGTAGTAGTAGTAGTAGTAGTAGTAGTAGTAGTAGTAGTAGTAGTAGTAGTAGAAGTAGTAGTAGTAGTGTTAGTGGTAGTAGTAGTAGTAGTAGTAGTAGTAGTAGTAGTAGTAGTAGTAGTAGTAGTAGTAATAGTAGTAGAAGAACAAGAACAAAGAAACAAACAAACAAACAAACAAAAATAAACAAATAAAAAAGAAGGCAAGAAATAAATAAAAAATCAATGAAATGAACAAATAAATTTAGAAACATCAATGAGGAGACAAACAAACAAATAAACAAACAAATAAATGTAAACAGAAATAAATAAACAAAACAACAAATAAAGCAGGAAAAAAAGGAATAAGGAAAGAGAAAAGCAAAATGAAAGAGAGGAACAAATAAACAAAGAGAAAAATTAATGAGCCAAGAATCAAGGAAAGCATACAAACAAACAAAGAAACAAATAAACAAACAAGTGGGTACTTATAGAAAACACAAATGATCAAATAAAGAAACTGACTACCTTTCTTTTTTTTTCCAACATTCTATTACACACACACACACACACACACACACACACACACACACACACACACACACACACCGTATAAGTAATTCCTTTAAGTGTTTTAAGTAATCCTTCACATGGTGGAATATTTTGTTAGGTCAGTTTGAGTGAGGTCAGGCTAGGTGGGGTACATTAGATTAGGTTGAGTTGGGTTAGCTTAGGTAGATTAGGAGAGGATGAGTTAAGCTAGGTTAGGATAGGTTAGGTTAGGCTGAGTTAAGTTAGGATAGGTTAGGTTAGGCTGAGTTAGGTTAGGTTAGGATAGGTTAGGTTAGGTTAGGATAGGTTAGGTAAGGTTAGGCTGAGTTAGGGTGAGTTAGGTCAGGTTAGACTTATGATCAAAGGCAACGAAAGCACATACATATATATCTTCCTAATACTTTTTTACCTTTCATTTATTTATTTATTTATGTATGTATTTATTTTATGATATTTATTTTTTTTGCTATAGTCAGTGAGGTGAGGTTCAGTGGGTACGTTACGTTAGGTTAGGTGTGTTAGGCTTGTTACCAATACTTTTATTTATTAATTTTTTTTTGTAAGTAATTGAGTGTTCCTTCTTTCCTTTCTTTTTTATTCTTTACTTTATTTATTTATTTATTATTTTTTGTAAAGTGTGTTAGGATGTGTGAGGTTAGTTATTTTTTTTTTTTTTATGTAGGAAGGACACTGGCCAAGGGCAACAAAAATCTAATAAAAAAAAATGCCCACTGAAATGCCAGTCCTATAAAAGGGTCAAAGCAGTGGTCAAAAATTGGTGGATAAGTGTCTTGAAACCTCCCTCTTGAAGGAATTCAAGTCATAGGAAGGTGGAAATACAGAAGCAGGCAAGGAGTTCCAGAGTTTACCAGAGAAAGGGATGAATGATTGAGAATACTGGTTAACTCTTGCGTTAGAGAGGTGGACACAATAGGAGTGAGAGAAAGAAGAAAGTCTTGTGCAGCGAGGCCGCGGAAGGAGGGGAGGCATGCAGTTAGCAAGATCAGAAGAGCAGTTAGCATGAAAATAGCGGTAAAAGACAGGTAGATATGCAACATTAGGTAAGATTAGGTGCGCTAAGTTAGGTTAGGAAACTTTATGAAACTATATCTTCTTCATACATTCTTCTTTGTTCCTTTAGGTTAGGTAAGATTGTGTGTCAGGTTATGTGACGCTAGGTTAGGTTAGGAAGGTTATGTCAGGTGTTAAATATTTAAGTAATCATCCAGGTGTTAAGGTTGTTGTTGTGTGTATGTTAGGTTAGGTTAACTGGGTCAGGTTAGACATGTTAGGTTACGTAGGGTAGGTCAGGTTAGGCTAGGCTAGGATTGTAGGGAGGCTTCTTTTTGTTTATAAGTAATCATCCCACTTGTAAGGTTAAGTTGGGTCAGGTCAGGTTGGTTTTTTTTTTTTTTTTTTTTATGTAGGAAGGATACTGGCCAAGGGCAACAAAAATCTAATAAAAAAAAATGCCCACTGAAATGCCAGTCCCTTAAAAGGGTCAAAGCAGTGGTCAAAAATTGGTGGATAAGTGTCTTGAAACCTCCCTCTTGAAGGAATTCAAGTCATAGGAAGGTGGAAATACAGAAGCAGGCAAGGAGTTCCAGAGTTTACCAGAGAAAGGGATGAATGATTGAGAATACTGGTTAACTCTTGCGTTAGAGAGGTGGACAGAATAGGAGTGAGAGAAAGAAGAAAGTCTTGTGCAGCGAGGCCGCGGAAGGAGGGGAGGCATGCAGTTAGCAAGATCAGAAGAGCAGTTAGCATGAAAATAGCGGTAGAAGACAGCTAGAGATGCAACATTGCGGCGGTGAGAGAGAGGCTGAAGACAGTCAGTTAGAGGAGAGGAGTTGATGAGACGAAAAGCTTTTGATTCCACCCTGTCTAGAACAGCAGTATGAGTGGAACCCCCCAGACATGTGAAGCATACTCCATACATGGACGGATAAGGCCCTTGTACAGAGTTAGCAGCTGGGGGGTGAGAAAAACTGGCGGAGACGTCTCAGAACACCTAACTTCATAGAAGCTGTTTTAGCTAGAGATGAGATGTGAAGTTTCCAGTTCAGATTATAAGTAAAGGACAGACCGAGGATGTTCAGTGTAGAAGAGGGGGATAGTTGAGTGTCATTGAAGAAGAGGGGATAGTTGTCTGGAAGATTGTGTCGAGTTGATAGATGGAGGAATTGAGTTTTTGAGGCATTGAACAATACCAAGTTTGCTCTGCCCCAATCTGAAATTTTAGAAAGATCAGAAGTCAGGCGTTTTGTGGCTTCCCTGCGTGATATGTTTACGAGTACCTTCTGAAGGGTTGGACGTCTATGAAAAGACGTGAAAAAGTGCAGGGTGGTATCATCAGCATAAGAGTGGATAGGACAAGAAGTTTGGTTTAGAAGATCATTAATGAATAATAAGAAGAGAGTGGGTGACAGGACAGAACCCTGAGGAACACCACTGTTAATAGATTTAGGAGAAGAACAGTGACCGTCTACCACAGCAGCAATAGAACGGTCAGAAAGGAAACTTGAGATGAAGTTACAGAGAGAAGGATAGAAACCGTAGGAGGGTAGTTTGGAAATCAAAGCTTTGTGCCAGACTCTATCAAAGGCTTTTGATATGTCCAAGGCAACAGCAAAAGTTTCACCAAAGTCTCTAAAAGAGGATGACCAAGACTCAGTAAGGAAAGCCAGAAGATCACCAGTAGAGCGGCCTTGACGGAACCCATACTGGCGATCAGATAGAAGGTTGTGAAGTGATAGATGTTTAAGAATCTTCCTGTTGAGGATAGATTCAAAAACTTTAGATAAGCAGGAAATTAAAGCAATAGGACGGTAGTTTGAGGGATTAGAGCGGTCACCCTTTTTAGGAACAGGTTGAATGTAGGTTAGGAAGGTTTCAGTGTACAAGTAATGCTTCTATTTGTATGTAACTCAAAAATAAATAAATATATAAATAGTATTACGTAGTTATTATTGTTTTAAAAGCATGAGTAGTAGTAGTAGTAGTAGTAGTAGTAGTAGTAGTAGTAGTAGTAGTAGTAGTAGTAGCTATAGATAAAAAAAGAAAAAAGAACAGGAAGAATAATAATA
>NW_026973718.1:400000-402500 GCF_035594125.1 Scylla paramamosain
GCAGCCCACAGGATTCAGCCCACACGGGATTCAGCCCACACGGGATTCAGCCCTCGGAATTGCGAATGTGGACACACCCTCTCTCTCATCACGTATATATGAGTATGCACTCGAACGAAAACACACACATAATCTTCTCTAGCTTAGGGGAGAGTGTGCGTGTGAATGTGAACACACACACACACACACACACACACACACACACACACTCTCTCTCTCTCTCTCTCTCTCTCACACACACACGTTGTAGGAGTTTTAGTTTCTTGTGAGAGCTGACAACTGCGAGCCAGGCTCAAGGACACAGCCAGTGGGGGAGTCACCGAGTCAGTCAGACGCCCGTCAGGTCACTGTACGCCTGTGGCTATTACAATCACATCCAGCCACTCTGTGTTTCTGTTATACCCAACACACGTTTATATGCAGACTCGAGCGAAAAAACACATATAATCTTCTCTAGCTTCGGAGAGTGCGTGCGTGTGAATGTGAACACTCTCTCTCTCTCGCATATAACAGACTCGAACGGAAACACACACATTTCTTCTCCAGCTTAGGCGAGTGTGTGTGCGTGCGAATGTAAACACGCACACACACACACACACACACACACACACACTCTCTCTCTCACTCTCTCACACACATTAATATGCAGACTCCTACAAAAACACACAATCTCTAACTTAGGTGAGTGCGTGCGTGTGAATGTGAACTCTCTCTCTCTCTCTCTCTCTCTCTCTCTCTCTCTCTCTCTCTCTCTCTCTCTCTCTCTCTCTCTCTCTCTCTCTCTCTCGTATATACATGCAGACTCGAGCGAAAACACACACATCTTCTCTATTTTACCAGTTTAGTGAGAGATAGATAACGAATAAAATGATCCCTCTGTAGCGTACAATAGTAGACTGGAACAGGACACGTTCGCACCGTGTACAGCGCCTCGCAAGTCCCTGTTCTGAACACAGCTCTTGCATTGTCATCAGTGCCATTTGCTGCTCTGCTCTGCCCACGTACGCACTCGCCTAAGCTAGATAAAATGGCATACTTGACGGAAAGAGGAAACCAAGTGAAGAGGGTTGGGGGCTTTGAGTATGTCCTGAGGAAAGACCGAATGGGAAAGAACGGAGAACTCACCTGGAGATGCAGAGAAAATGTGAAATTCAAGTGTCCAGCCAGTATAAGAACCTTACAGGGGATAGTTCTTGATGGTCAAGGAAACCCTAATCATTCACACCCTGGGGATCCTCTAACTGGAGAAGTCAGGCAAGTGCAGTCACACATCAGGTCTGCTGCGACAGCTGGGCAAGATTCCACCAGGTCAATTTTGGCAGAAAACATGACTGGCCTGTCACAAGATGTTCTCCAAAGGCTACCCAAAAGATCAACCCTGGAAGACAGCGTGAGGGCCAAAAGGCGTGCAACCAACCCTGTTGAACCAAACCCTCAATCCTTGAATTTTGCCATACCTGCCAGGTTCACAGATATTGTCCTGCATGACAGTGGTTCTCAAGATCCCAGCAGGATCCTGATTTTGGGAGACATGAACTTACTTCATGTCTTAGAGAATGCTGAGGTGTGGCTTGGTGATGGAAACCTTCGCAGTTGTTCCCAGTATCTATTTCCAGCTGCACACCATACATGCCAAAGTGGGTAATAAGTTCCCACCTTGTGTGTACTTTCTTCTACCAAACAAAATGCAGGTCACCTATGTGCAAATGCTGGAAGCTCTTGCAAATATAATTCCAGATGCAAACCCCCAGACAATTCTGACGGACTTCGAGAATGCTGCACAGAATGCTTTCCGCCAGGTACACCCCAATGCAGACATCAAGGGTTGTCTTTTTCATCTTGGGCAGTCAGTCCAACGAAAGGTCGCAGAACTTGGCTTGAAAGTGGACTACGAGAGTAACGTAGAATTCAACATGTCTGTGAAATCCTTGGTTGCTCTCTCTTTTGTGCCTGAGGAAGATATACTGGTCATCTTCAACACCTTGGCTGACAGCTTTCCTCCTCTGGATAGGGTAGAAGAGTTAATTGCCTACTTTGAGCTGACTTATATTCAGGGGAGGGACAGGGGCCAGGGAAGAGACAGGGGACCACCCAGGTACCCATCAGTTGTCTGGAACCATTTTTCAGCTCCAAGGAATAACATTCCACGAACCACAAATGCTGTTGAGGGCTTACCACAATGGATTGAACAGTCTGTTCCTTTCCCAGCATCCTTCCATCTGGAAGTTAATGGATGGTTTGAAAAAGGATATTAGTCTTCACTTGAAAACACTAGCAGACAACGAGGTGGCAAACAACCCTCCACCAAGAAACAAATACATTGTTCTATCAGAGAGGCTGGCTGCAAGGGTGGACTGCTACAATGATGTAAATGACAAGTTGCATTACTTGCGATCAGTGGCACATATCTTTAGCAACTAAAATCAAATACAAATAAAAAATGATTAAAATCATATAAAAAAAACTTCCCACTAGGGGAAAAAATAAGTGATTAGTTTTA
>NW_026973718.1:405000-410000 GCF_035594125.1 Scylla paramamosain
CGACCTGGCCTCAAAGGTCTTGGGGGAGAGGGAGCGGGCGGGGGGGCAGGGGGGATGTCACTGCCTCACTCATAATCCCAGGGGTGCCATCAAACACTGCCCTGGGGGAGAGCACCCGCTGCCTTGCCCTGGGGGGAGATGGGGAGATTAGTGGGGGATGAGATGGGGAGGCTGGGGGGAAAGAAGGAGTGATGGGGGAGGCGAGTGGTGAGGCTGGGGAGGTTAGTTCATGATGGAGATGGGGAGAGATGGGAGGAGATGGGGGAGATTAGACTGGGGAGGTTGGAGGAAGGAAACTGATGGAAAAATGTGTGCTTAGTTCAAGGCGGTGGGACGGGGAGGAGATGGGAAGATTAATTTGTGGGTATGGGGGAAGTGGGGAGGTTAGGGGAGAGAGGGAAATGGGGAGATGAATGCTGAGTGATGTCTGAAAAGGGGAGGAGAAATAGGGAGGATAGTCAGGGGAGATGAGGAGACTAATTTTGGGGGAGATTGTGAGTGAGATTGTAAGGGGAGGTTAGTTATCAGGGTTTATGTTGCAGTGGGGAGGGTAGTGTAGTGGTGACAGGATGGGGAAGACATGGGGAGATAAGGTGAGGAGGTTAGACTTGGGAGGGGACGGGGAGTAGTAGTTATTATCTTTGCCTTCACTCTCCCCTCCCCCCCTCTATCTTTCACATCCGCTGCTACCCTTTTTAAGCTCCCCTTCTCTCTCTCTCTCTCTCTCTCTCCTCTCTCTCTCTCTCTCTCTCTCTCTCTCTCTCTCTCTCTCTCTCTCTCTCTTTATATATATATTATAATATATATATATATATATATATATATATATATATATATATATATATATATATATATATATATATATATATATAATATATATATATATATATATATATATATATATATTGACTGGAAAGATCAAATTCTCTGAGGAGAGAGAGAGAGAGAGAGAGAGAGAGAGAGAGAGAGAGAGAGAGAGAGAGAGAGAGAGAGAGAGAGAGAGAGAGAGAGAGAGGAGAGAGAGAGAGAGAGAGAGAGTAAAAAAGGTTTGCAAAAATAACGTAATAGAAGCTCCATCTCTTTCATTGTTCGCTGAGAGGAGGAGGAGGAGGAGGAGGAGGAGGAGGAGGAGGAGGAGGAGGAGATAGAAGTACTAGTTATATATTGAGTTAGAGTGGACAACACACACACACACACACACACACTGCAATGGTCGCCTCGTGCGTAGCCCGCTCTCCTGGTGCTGAATGGGAGGGAGCAGAGCAGCTCACCGCAGCGCACATTAACCTCCACTTTTCTTGCCTCTCATTGCGAGTAGTCTTGTGGCCGAGTCACGCCACGGCTAGCCTGGCCAGTCGCAGACAACCGGTCTGGAAGCAATCGGCGGCCAGTCCGGCGCCAGTCTGGGGCCGCTCGGCGACCAGTCCACGAGCGGCCTCGGGTGCACGCACCATGGCGGCTCAAACCTAACCAAACCTAACCTAACCTAACCCGACTCGATATAATGAACCTCCCAGAGGCTGAGCCCTGCTGCCTGCGGCCGCCAGTGCATCCTTCTTTCCTTCTTTTCGTCCGTCTCTCTCTGTTTACCTGGAATGGCTCACCAGTTTTCTCTGCACATTTTCTGCTTTATTAATCTTAACTACGCTCTGTTGGGTTAGATTATTTTCTTCCTACATTTATTACTTGTGTAGCTTCCCTTACAGCGCATTACACGACTGTACACCTAGCTACAAGTGAACACCGGAACACTGCAGCCCTCAAGCAGGCTGCAAGGCACGCCACACGCCCCTGACCTGCGGCAGTGGTCGGTGCTTCTCACACTTCCCTCAGTGACGGCACCCCTCACTTACGTCACCCTTTCAGCGGCAGCCCGCCTCCTCAATTCAGTGTTTGGCTACAATCGTACTTGTCTGAATTAGTTGGATAGGTTAATTAGAACAATGATCCACGCTTGTGCCGGAATGAAGCAGCAGCACACAGCCAAACACACAGTGCACGTATCATTGTCATCATCAATACTGCCGTGGTACTCGTTGCTGCAACTGATGCCCCGTCCACCCTTTACCTGCATTTGCACGTGCAATGCACGCGTTGAGCAGCTGGCGCATCGGCAGCAGGCTGCTTCCCTTGTCCCTGAAACCGTCGCCCTTGGCTGCTGATCACTGGGAGTGAGAAGCCCGCCAGGTAGGCCTGCCAGGTAAGAACACCGGTGTTTTCCTTCACCACTCCCTTTGCTCAGTACGGCGTGGTAAGCAGGTGCCGTCGTGCACACACTGGTGATGCTGCTCAAATAACATCACCGTTTTCATTTGAGAGCTGCGTCACCTTGGGTCACCTTGGGTCACCTTGGGTTAGGTTAGGTTCAGACTCGTTCAGTTCATTAAGTTCACCGCTTGTTCCTTCACTGCGCAAGTCACCACTTGAAAAAGCGTCACACTTCGTCCACAAACAAAACACTCGCAGTCTACAAGGTTATTTCCATATCTCTCACATTTCTACACACACACACACACACACACAAACACACACACGGTACACTCACCCTGCAGAAGGCGTGGCAGGTTGCCGGGCAGGAGTGGTCCTGTGTTTGCCTCATCTTGGAGAGTGAGCGCCGCCGCGGGCCAGGCCAAGGCCCAGCTGCAAGATGGCGGGCAGGGCTCACGGCTTGCCTGGCGTGACGCACGAGCCGCGGCCACGACCACCACCACCACCATCACAGCCAACACACCCACCATCACCACCGCCACCACCACAGGCGACACACCCATCACCAGCACCTCCACCACCACCACCATACACTCATCAGCACCTTCACGTGCCGCCTGCGTCACGTCACGTCCCCACGCCGCCCTGCCCGCTGCCTCACCGCCGCCACAGAACTGCAGCACTTCACCGCCCTGCACCACCACGTCCATCCCTCACCGCCGCGCCGGTCACCACCACGCGCCACTCCCGTGTCACGCACCGTGTTGTGTTACACGAGGGGACACGTGTAACACAACACCAGAGGTTCACACACCGCCGCACCGTCCACACCAACAGGCGGGCGCTGCTTGCCGCGGCACACTGAGCCTGGCGTGTGCGAACTGACTGCGCCGTGACGGTGCGGCGGGCCTTCAAAACCTTCTCCTCCTGCACGATTACCTAATGAACTGAAGCCTCACTTTCTATTGCGGTGAGGTCGACTGAGTATTTGTGAGGTAATGACGGGTAGCGGGAACAGAATGACGGCCCGTCAAGCACCCTTTGATCACAGGGGCATCCACCGGCCCACCGCGGTCACAGTCGCCTCTCCACACCCGTGGCGGAGGCTCACGAGCACTGCGCGTGCGCGCGGGCACTGCACATTCAGTGATTCAATCATTCACAGCATTTTTAGTCAGTATAACTGAGTGCATTTTAGTTATGTGAGTAGATTACAGCACAGATTTTGGTGGCCTGGTGTTACAGCTGATGTGTAGAAGTAGCCAGCAGCACGTGATCGCTACCACAAGGCTGGTGTTGGTTCCAGAAGACGTCACCGGCCCTGCACTCTGCACCCACCCCCCACAAAACCATGGAAATAAGTTGGCAAAGACGTGTCGCTTGACGCCATCACAGGAGGGCTGTGTCTGCGTGGCGATCATGGAGGACTACTTCACCAAACGGACTGAAGCACAACCGCTGAAGGACAAGACTGCCAGAAGTGTAGCTGTCTTCATCTTAGACCGTATGTCGCCATGGCGTGCCAGCTGTCCAGATCAATGAGCAGGGTCGGCAGTTGTGAACAATGTGTCGAGGCAGCTGCGTGGTCTGGGTGTGGAGCAGCGGATCACCAGTGGATGGCATCCCAAGCCAACGGTTCAGCTGAGCGAAGCAGCCGGACAGTCCAGGCATCCCTGCCGGAGGTGTGAGTGGGGGTGAAGGCTCGATGGCCGGGGGATCTGCCTGGTGTGGTGTTTGCTTTCATCACAAGCAAGAAGAAATCAAGAGGGTTTTGTGCCTTTAATTTGATGCATGGTCGCCCTGCCGTGCTACCTGTTGAAGTCCAGCCAGGCTATTCGGTGTGTAGACGCCTCAGTGAAGCATCTGATTGTGACTTCGATGCATCCTCCCTTCAGGAGCGGCTGCAGTGTGTTGCTGACCTTGAATCAGCAACACAAGTCTCACTTGGAAAATAATATAGGGCAGAAGGACAGGGAAGGAAGGACACGTGAGCAACAACCGTATCAACGCTCATGCTGTGTGGGCAGCGGATGCAGAGATTGGTGGTGCAGCTTGCCTGCTCAACACGCCCATTGTGATCCATACGGAGGAGGACAAGAGGGTGCAAGAAGCTGGCTGTCATATGACTCACTGTGTGTGGCTCCCCAGTTAGGTAGCACTGCTGCCAACTAACCGCCAGGAACATCTTATTTGTGTTCTTAGTGTGTGTGTGTGTGTGTGTGTGTGTGTGTGTGTGTGTGTGTGTGTGTGTCTCGAAGGATTCTGAACAACAGGAATTTGCGATGTGTTTGTATGAGGAGCAATGACATGTGATCTGTCAGATGCTTTTGTCTTTGCAATAAAATAGTCAAACTGCATCCTAGTCAATCTTTTAAATCCCAGAGGACTTCCCTTCATGGAGAGTCTCTCTCTTCAGCTTATAATCAGCAGAGAAGTTATGTTCTGGTGCTTATAACCTGTCACTTTTCCTAACATGCGCATGAGGATAAAACAATGCCTTATCAAATGAGGATAAAACAATGGAATCAAACCTTTTCATGTAATGAAGGCAATCAACTTAGCAGTTATTGTTTTGTGACTTTCTTTGTAAGAAAAAAATGAGGGAATGTTCTGAAGGTGGAGGGGATGAAGAGAGGCAGGTCAGGGGGAGTGACTTCCAGCCAGGCTCATACCGCTCTGGTGAGGCACTTGAAGGGAGTGGCCTGGACCTGCTGCACGGATCCAGGAACGCTGCAGGACCTACACTGATTTCAAAATGAAGAGACGTCAACTTATAAAGGGAAGTGTCGTGA
>NW_026973718.1:412500-445000 GCF_035594125.1 Scylla paramamosain
TAGTAGTAGTAGTAGTAGTGGTATTAGTAGTAGTAGTAGTGACCACCAGGGCAGTGAGAGGGAGGAGGAGCCAGGGGACAGCCAGGAATCCCAGCAGGATGAGGAACAAGAGCGAACGATGGAGACAGAGATGGGAGGGGAGGCTGCCCTGCCATCAACACCATCACAACACGCCCCATCGCTACCGCAACACAACGTGTACGCCGCGAGACATACAAACGGGAGGAGAAACTTAGTCTGGAAAGGACTAACAGATGAAGAAACAACCATGTGGGTGAACAACACTTACACAGAATTAGTTGGGTGGTCGACATGTCATCTGTTCGATCCACCAAAGTGTGCAGCCACCAACAAAATTGTACAAGAGATGGTCGTCCTCCTCAACAATTACTTACAAGAGTCACCCCTCGCACCGTATGCGATGAAATTATTCTTCACACTGCCAAAACTCTTCTTTCAAAAGACACATAGAAATGCGAAGGTGGCGGAAAACGTGAAAGCCGTCGCAAGAAGAGTGGGTCTATGGCAGAACAACCAACTGGATGAGCTCCTGGAGGAAGCCCGAGCCATCCAGAAGAGGCTGCCAAGACCATCAGGAAACCAACAAGGGCAGGAAGACAAAGCCCGTAATTTCGCTGGCAATATGCGGCAAGGACAGGTGTCCAGGGCTCTGCGGGCACTTAATGAACAGCAGTCAGGTGGAGTGTTGCCCCTCACCAGGGAAACCATCCACCTGCTGAAGGAAAAACATCCTCCCCCCAGTGACGAGGAGGGCCTCAGGATGCAGGGGCCTTTCCGCAAGCCCAATGATGTCATCTACGAGGTGATAACTGGAGAGATGATCTGGAAGAAGTCTCTCCAGACACACGGCAGTGCTGGTCCCTCAGGACTAGACGCTAGAGGGTGGCGTCGCCTGTTGAGCGGCGCACTCAGTGGCAGCGCCGCTAACGACCTATGCGGCGCCCTGGCAGCACTGGCGAGGAAGCTTGCCACCACAAATTGTCACCACGTCGAGGCTCTCACAGCATGCCGATTAATCCCGCTGGACAAAAAGCCGGGATGCAGACCAATTGGCATCGGCGAGGTGATAAGACGCATCGTGGGTAAATGCGTCATGACGGTGGTCAAGGACGACGTAAGGAGGGCAGCGGGGAACCTGCAAGTATGTGCAGGACAGCAGGCAGGAGGGGAAGCCGCCATCCACGCTATGAGGGAAATGTTCAGTGAAGACAATTGTGAAGCGGTGTTATTAGTGGACGCCAAAAACGCTTTCAACACTATTAACAGAAAAACAATGCTTCACAACATTCGAGTAAAATGTCCCTCTCTGGCACAATATGTAGAAAACACATATAGTGACCCCTCGGATTTGTACATATGTAGTAATAGTGGTAATAGTGTTAAGGTGTTAAAGTCCATGGAAGGGACAACACAAGGTGACCCAGTGGCCATGGCGATGTACGCCCTCGGACTTTCAGTGCTGCAACAAGTTATCTCATATGAGAAAACGAGTGTGAAGCAAGTGGCGTACGCGGATGACCTGTCAGGGGCCGGCAAAATAACAGACTTGAAAAAATGGTGGGGCTTAGTGAACGACAATGGTCCCATCATAGGGTACACACCCAATGCCGCTAAGTCCGTCCTTATTGTAAAGCCTGAACACTATGACAGTGCAGTGGATAGCTTCAGTGGCAGTGGAGTTATAATAACAAAGGATGGACAACGGCATCTGGGTGCTGTCATCGGAACAGAGGAGTTCAAGAAGGAGTACATAGGAGAAAAGGTGAAGGAGTGGATACATGAGGTGGAAGTCCTGTCTGACATGGCCAGGACTGAGCCTCATGCAGCCTACTCTGCCTACACCCACGGCTTGCAGCATCGATGGAGATTCGCCATGCGCACCATCCCAGGCATCAGCCCTCTCCTTGCACCACTGGAGGTCTCGATAAGGAACACCTTCCTCCCAGCGTTACTGAGATACCACACCATCGGAGATGGGGAAAGGGCGCTGCTCGAACTTCCACCAAGACTGGGCGGGATGGGAATCACCTCCCCTGAGAAGTTGGCGACTGTGGAGAACCTCAACTCCCTCAAGCTCACCAGGTCCCTCACAGAGAAGATCATTGCTCAGGACGCACATGGTGAAATAGCCCAAAGTGCAGTCACTGAGCAAGGACGAATTATATCTAGAGATAGGCAACAACATCAACGAAACTGTCTCAAAGACCTGATAAACATCCTGCCTGCAACCACAGTGAGAAAAATCCTCACTGCACAGGAAACGGGAGCCTCTAACTGGCTAACGTCACTGCCCATCAGAGCGAAGGGCTTCAGCCTCAACAAACAAGAATTTGTCGACGCCATTGCTCTGAGGTACGGCTGGCCGATGGAAGGACTCCCCAGTACCTGTGTGTGTGGCTCCCCCAATGACGTCAACCACACCATGACGTGCAAAAAGGGGGGGATTCGTATGTATCAGGCACGATGAGGTGAGAGATCTGACCGCCAGCATGCTCAGGGAGGTGTGCCACGATGTCTCCACTGAACCGACCCTCCTGCCGCTAGACGGCGAGCACCTGCGCTACAGAACAGCCAACACCACCAACGAGGCTCGAGTCGACGTCAGTGCACGAGGGTTCTGGACAAGGGGACAGAAAGCATTCGTGGACATACGGATCTTTGACCCGATGGCCGCCTGTCACCACGAACTCTCCCTGGAGGCCGCCCACCGCAAGAATGAGCAGGAGAAGATCCGAGCGTATGGGGAGAGAATCCAACACGTTGACCAGGGCAGCTTCACACCTCTGGTCTTCACCACATCTGGCGGGATGGGCTCCAAGGCTCAGTGCTTCTACTCAAGACTAGCCGACCTAATGGCAGAAAAGAAGCACCAGCCAAGGAGCCATGTCGTCGCATGGATGAGGTGCCGTCTCTCATTCTCCCTCCTCAGATCTGCCCTCCTGTGTCTTTGTGAACGCCTGAATCAGTGGTTCAAACCAGACAGGGAACAAGCAGGGGCGCAGAAGAAGCGCGGATGTATAGAGCATATAGTAACGCTCAGGCTGCTTACCAACACAGCCAGGTTAAAGAAGATTAAGTTGTTTGTGGTATTTATAGATTTCTCGAAAGCGTATGACATCGTTCCAAGGAAAACTGTTTACTGTGATGAAGGGTTTGGGGTGCGGGGCCGTGATGCTGGCCGCTATGGTGGCCATGTATCGCACCACGGAAAGTGTTATCGGTGCCGCAGTATTGAGCGCCTCACAGGGAGTCAGACAAGGATCCCCTACCTCTTGCTTTTTGTTTGTAATGTTTGTCAATATGTTAATCAGATCTGTTAAAGAAAAGTGTAGACCAGAAGTATTTATAGAATGGTTAAAAATTTTAATGTTCATGGATGATACAGTATTATTATCAACGAGTAGGGAGAATATGTACATTAAGCTAAGGATATTACAGGAATATTGTAAAGAGTATGGTATGAGGATAAACAGTGCAAAGACGAAATTTTTTGTCATCAATGGTGGGCTAGGAGACAAGGAGCCGTTTAGTGTAGGTGGTACGAATATGAAAGTGGAACACTGTGATAGTTATATGTATTTGGGTTCACCATTTACGTGTGACGGTTCTGTGTTTTCTGCCGTCAAGGTACATGCAAAGAACAAATTATGTCATGTGTTAAAGTTTATATCGTTTTTAAAGAAGAATAATGATATCCCCTTTATAGTAAAGCGACGTGTGTTTGACGCTGCCCTCCTGTCGTCACTAGTGTATGGTTGTGAGTCCTGGATTGATGCTGACGTTAAGCCTGTAGTTAAGCTTTATAACTGGGCACTGAAACAACTGTTAGGGGTGAGAAAAACTACTCCTAACGTGGTGTGTTATGTCGAGTCGGGTTATCCATCGCTTCCTGACCTTGTGAAATATAGACAACATAAGTTTTTAAAGAAAATGTGGGATGAGAGGTCCAGTATGAATGATGATCCACTATCTTTTGCAATGAGAAAAGTAATAAACGAGAACACGAATATGGGCAAGTGCGTGAAAGAAATGATAAGAGGGGAAGTACCTGACATGTCTGTGTTATTGGAGAAAGCGAAGTGTTGCATCAGAGATTCAGGTACATCAAGATGTATAGTGTATAAAGACATAAATCCCACATTATCCACACACGAGATTTACACTAAGAAGCAAATCTTAAATGAGTTTCATAGACTGGATTTTACAAGGTTTCGATTATCTGGCCACACTCTAGCTATAGAAACAGGGCGATGGAATAGGCGAGGACGTGGCCGCTTACCGCTGGAGGAGCGGCTGTGCAGTTGTGGTGAGATACAGACGGAGAGACACGTACTGGAGAACTGTACTCTCACCCAACATCTAAGGAATAACTATAGATACGAAACAATGGAAGATGTATTTACAAAATGTTCAACTAGCGAGATGTGTAATGTAATTTTCGATGCACTTAAAGTATATAAATAAGGAAATTTAAATGAATGCGAATAATTTGTATGATATCTGGTAATGTCTATTTTTGGGTAGAGAAAAAATTTTTTTATTTTGTATTTTGGGAGTTCTTTTGCTGCATTGCAAGAATATTTATTTAATGATTTAGAATATTGTGGACTACAATTATTAATGGACTACTGCTGTGGATATTTTTTTTGTATTTTAGTTTTTGTTTTAGTTTTGTTTGCTGTAATATGATTGTGTAGTCAATAAATCTATCTATCTATCTATCTATATATCTCAGGGGGACAAGGCATGCCACTCCCATACCTGCAGACTTAGGAGGCCTCGACTGCGAGGCTACAGTGGTGGAGAGTGGCATAAGAGTAGATAGAGTAGAGGTAGAGTGAATTTATAGTTAACAACTAATGTTTATATTATAGAGTATTAGATATGGTTGGATGCCACAGTCATTAGCGAGAGCTGGGGCTAATGACCTCCAAGTAATGGAGCCCCTAATTGACACATCAATAAAGATGGGGTGGAGGTATTATGTAGTAGTAGTAGTAGTAATAGTAGTAGTAGTAGTAGTAGTAGTAGTAGTAATAGTGGTGTTAGTAGTAGTAGTAGTAGTAGTAGTAGTAGTAGTAGTAGTAGTAGCAGTAGTAGTAGCAGTAGTAGTAGCACTACTTTATTGACACATCAATAAACATGGGGTGGAGGTATTATTCTTTATATGTTAAAAAAGTAGTAGTAGCACTAGTAGTAGTGGTAGTAGTAGTAGTAGTAGTAGTAGTAGTAGTAGTAGTAGTAGTAGTAGTAGTAGTAGTAGTACCACCACTAAACACACAAACACGCACAAACACAAACGAGAGAGAGAGAGAGAGAGAGAGAGAGAGAGAGAGAGAGAGAGAGAGAGAGAGAGAGAGAGAGAGAGAGAGAGAGGAGGGGGCAGCAATGTCAAAGGAAGTGACTTGTCCTCTGATAACTTTGAGGCATCTGTTGCACTTCCACCTGTCAGCCCAGCATGGCGCAAGCTGTGTGTGTGTGTGTGTGTGTGTGTGTGTGTGTGTGTGTGTGTGTGTGTGTGTGTAAAAGTCCACATATTTAGTGTAAGTGTGTGGGTTAGTGGGTGGATGGGTGTAAGGAGGGGTGGGTGGGTGGATGGGTCAGTAAGGAGTGTGTGGTGGGTGGGTGGGTGGATCTGGTGTAGTGGGTGGTGGATGGGTGGGCTGGTGGAGGTGGATATGTTTGGGTGTGTGTGGGTGGACTGGTGGACTATTGGGGGTGGGTGGGTGGGTGGGTGGGTGTGAGCTTGTGGATAGATGGATGAAAATAAGATCATTGTTAAGGTCCTTAGAAATAATTTATGAATCGTTCTCTGTGGCTATCAAGAGTATGTCATGACCTGCTGTCTTGCGCGTTTCCAGTGATGTGTTTTGTTATCAGTCGTGTCAGCAGATGTACCTGGCCTCACCTAACCTATCACTGCCGGTAGAAGCAAGTGGAAATGTTTGCCACATTTTTTAATTAATTATTCATTCCATCTTTTATAATGAACACACACAGATACATTAATTAAAACACCATGTTTTGCTTCTTTCTCTCCTTCCTTCCTTTTTTTTCATTTGTATTTATTTATTCATTTATTTATCTATCTATTTATTTATCTACTACTACTATTACTACTACTACTACTACTACCACAACTACTACTACTACTACTACTACTACTACTACTACTACTACTACTACTACTACTACTACTACTACTATTACTACTACTCAAAGGAGACCATGTAGCCAGCTGTCATTCATTATATAGTGACACAACTAGCTCTCCTTAACAGGTGATCTTGCAACCTCAGGGAAAACAACATGCAGCAAGTGAGTTGGAATAGCTAGAACCAGAGGATGGGGGTGTGCGTCCAGGGAGTTGAGGAGTGCCACTGCTCCAACTGATGCTGTGGGACCTTGAGGCAGAGGGTCCAACAGGTGTGTGTGTGTGTGTGTGTGTGTGTGTGTGTGTGTGTGTGTGTGTGTGTGTGAGAATGTTTCCCTACTTGTGGTGAGTGGTAAGGAAAAAGAGTGTGTGGTGGTGTGTGGTGTGGCCTTGCTTGTGGCAGATGCATTGGGGAGTGTGTGGTGGTGTGTGGTGTGGCCTTGCTTGTGGCAGATGCATTGGGGAGTGTGTGGTGGTGTGTGGTGTGGCCTTGCTTGTGGCAGATGCATTGGGGAGTGTGTGGTGGTGTGTGGTGTGGCCTTGCTTGTGGCAGATGCATTGGGGAGTGTGTGGTGGTGTGTGGTGTGGCCTTGCTTGTGGCAGATGCATTGGGGAGTGTGTGGTGGTGTGTGGTGTGGCCTTGCTTGTGGCAGATGCATTGGGGAGTGTGTGGTGGTGTGTGGTGCATGACCCTCACTTCTGGTTGATGCCCTGCAGAGGAAATATAATCAGCATAGTATTTATTGCTGTGTGTGTGTGTGTTGTGTGTGTGTGTGTGTGTGTGTGTGTGTGTGTGTGTGTGTGTGTGTGTGTACATTCACTGCAGGGCCTTCAATATTGGAGATTATGAAATATATGATAAAGTGTGTGTGTGTGTGTGTGTGTGTGTGTGTGTGTGTGTGTGTGTGTGTGTGTGTGTGTGTGCGCGCGCGTGCATGTGCGTGTGCTTGCGTGAGTGCGTGTGCGTGCTTGGGCGTGAAAGTGCGTGTGCGTGGGCGTGAGAGTGCATGTGCGTGCGTGGGCGTGAGTGTATGTGCGTGCGTGGGCGTGAGAGTGCGTGGGTGTGAGACTGCGTGTGTGTGAGAGTGCGTGAGTGCGTGTGCGTGAGTGGGCGTGAGAGCGCGTGGGCGTGCGTGTGCGTGAGGGTGCGTGTGCGTGTGCGTGAGAGTGCGTGGGCGTGAGAGTGCTTGTACGTGCGTGGGCGTAAGAATGCGTGTGTGTGCGTGGGCGTTAGTGCGTGTGCGTGTGCGTGGGCGTTAGTGCGTGTGCGTAGGTGGGCGTGAGAGTGCGTGTGCATGGGCGTAAGTACGTGTGCGTGCGTGGGCGTGAGAGTGCGTGTGTGTGAGAGTGCGTGGGCGTATTGTTGAATTAGTAGCGGGTACATAAGAACATTTGAAGCCTCAGTAATAATAAGAATATTTTCAAACAACTCATTGATGGAAGATTGGGTGGGTGTGTCTGTAGGGAGTGTGTGGTGGGTGGGTGGGTGGATCTGGTGTAGTGGGTGGTGGAGGTGGATGGGTGGGTGGATGTGTTTGGGTGGGTGTGGCTGGATTGGTGGGCTATTGGGGGTGGCTGGGTGGGTGGGTGTCAGTTTGTGGGCAGGTGGAGGAAAAGAACATTATTGTTTGTATCATTTTAATTTGTACCAACAAATTCAATACATACATACATACATAAATAAACAAATAAATAAATAAATAGTTAGATAAATTAATAAATAAATAATCAAATGTAATCCAATAACTACTTTTCATTAACTTGCAGAAATAATAATAATAATAATAATAATAATAATAATAATAATAATAATAATAATAATAATAATAAACTCGTAATCGTAATAGTAATTTCCTCTATAATTCGTACAATTACAAAGACAATTACACCACAAAGCTGGCGAGGCGAGTTATTTAATTACACTTACGACAGATTACACAACAAGTAATATCCAAGTCAGTCTTTTTGTCAGTCTTCAACAGCTTTCGTCACTGCAACCTTCCAAGCTGCTTAAAAATAATGTATATAATTCACAACACTTGTAATCTCTTCAACACCCACACCTGCTCTGTTTTAAAGGGCTCTACTTGAGGTTACGAGTGTTTTTAAGGGTGTGTTTAAGGCTCCACTGGCAGACACACAACATTTATACTGTATTTGCAGAGGAACCAATAAAAATACAATATTTCCTACAGTATACGTACATAAAGGTGTGTGTGTGTGTGTGTGTGTGTGTGTGTGTGTGTGTGTGTGTGTGTGTGTGTGTGTGTGTGTGTGTGTGTGTGTGTGTGTTGAGGGAGACGTAATTTTTTTTTTTTTTTCGTTATATATATGTTGTCATAGATTAAGCTTGTGTAATTTACGTAATATCAACGCCAATAAATAATTAAAGTCGATTCATATAACAGTAAATGTTAACACTATCGTAAAATTATTATAAGTTATTAATAGTTAGATCAATTCAGTTTTTCTTTAGTTAGCGTTAAAATATCACGTTTTCTCTAATACTTCAGTTTCCTAGATGGCCGCCGCTCACTCCTTGGAAATCATGGGGTCGAAAGTCTTGTAAATATACATGTTAATAGCGACCATATTGTCCTTATCTATATAGTGTTTTTGTTTTTTTCCGCTTTTCTTGAACTTCTTGCACTAAAAACTGATAATTAATAGTACAAAACACCACGAAATAATAGATAAAATAGAAGAGATGCTTGCATTATCCTAAAAACTGTTTAAAATAGTATTGGAAGATTAATTTAATTATTTTTTTAAAGTCTGAGTAAAAATTTTTTGTTTTCTCTAATGCAAGACAGCCGCCGTTCTCTTTTATTTCCCTTAATTAAAAACAGTAGGGTCGAAAATTCTGCAAATTCCATAAGTCATTATGCTATTATTATTATTTTGTTGAAATTATTTTTGTTTCCCACAGATGTTCCACTTACATTACTTATGTATCTGTGTGTATGTATGTATGTATGTGTGTATGTGTGCGTATGTATGTATGTATGTATGCGTGCGTATGTACGTGTATGTACATGTATGTGTATATGTATGTATGTATGCTTAAATGTATATGTAAATATATGTATGTGTGTATGTGTGTGTATATGTATACTTGTGTGTGTGTGTGTGTGAGTGTGTGTGTGCGTGTGTGTGTGTGTGATTATGTATGTTTTTGAAAAGGATGATTGACATGAAAGCGTGAGTGCTCTCTGTGTGACAATGGCTCAACTCAAACAAGTGTGCACGAGCTGCGGCTCAACACAATTTGATACAAAATGAAAATGTTACAGTAATTCTTGTATTAATATTATAAACCAATAAACATTACTTACACACAAACACACACACACACACACACACACACACACACACACACACACACACACACACACACACACACACACATAAAAAAAAGAAAGAAAAAAAAATATATATATATATATATATATATATATATATATATATATATATATATATATATATATATATATATATATATATATATATATATATATATATATATTGACATTTAAAACCCTAAGGAGTAAAAAAAAATCGAGTGACTATTTTGTGGAAAGGAAAAAAAAAATAATGTCAGAAAAGGAAGATTAAAGTATATTGGAAAGAAATAGACTAGAATACGTTATTCCTAAGAAAAATAATGTACTTAACGATTTTTCTATTTATTTTCATTGGTGTAATAGAAAATTCCTTAATATTTCCCACCTACTCCAATTATTCTTACCAAAACTGTGTAAGGCAAAATCGTGACTATTTATTAGGTAGACCATGTAATGAGTGAGGAAATACGCCATGCAGTCAGTAAAAGCACAGGCCACCGTGACGACCTCGCACCAGTCAAGATAAGAAGACTGGGAAGTGGGAAGGCCATGACGCAACACCCTGCTGCCCTTCCACTGCGGTATGCAACAATTCACAACACTAAAACAACGTACGTTCCCCTCATCACCATCTGCAGGAAACACAAGGCATAGAAAGGAATACATTTTGCAATTTAGAAGAAAATATGTCTCGGAGTGGTTAGTGATTAAAAGATGTGTCAAATAGCAGTGAAAGGGTTACAGACAGAGACAGAGGTGGAAGGCGAGAAAGTCTGACCACTCCTTCTCCTCCTTAAAAGAACATGAGAACTTAAGAAAATAAGGAAAGTTGTAAGAAGCCATCAGGTCTGCACGTGGCGGTCCCTGTACAAAACACACACCTACCTATTTCCACCTATCGTCCCCATCCAGTCTAACCCTTCAAACTACCGCCTTATTGCTGACAGGCCAGTTCCAGAGTCACCCTTTTTCCTCTTGCTGGCTAACCAACAAAAGTGCTTTAGCCGTCATCAGGTTCCACAATCAACTCTGCACACTGCTTGTCGTTTGGGGGAGTACCGAAAATTTGAACTGGTAAGGCAAAAGGGTCAATTCCACAGTCTTTTCGTAAGCTATCAACCAAAAACGCTTCCTAAGTTGGTAAGCTCCCGAACAAATAAGAGGAGTGTTTCGTTTGAATAGCTTACGAAGAGACTAAAGCTGACCCGGTATATTCACTCGTAGTCTCGTCTGTCCTCGTCATATATAGAGAGAGTCACGGCATGTCCATTTAAGCAAATCCTGACCCCGCTTCTTGATGGTGATAGTGCACTGAAGAAGTAAGTTGACATACGCAGGGCACAGTAAGCGCGGGGCCAGTGATACAGACAGTTAGGAAAGCAGAATGTCAACGAAAGGATGGTAAAACAAGGCAGTGCTCACAGATTCATTTGAGTTGGAGAGAAGAGAGAAGTGTTGCTCGGGTGACCTGGAATAGACAAAAATGATGATGCGTATAGGATGTTTGGAAGACATTTGTACTGCAGTATTACCGGAAATAGATTATGATGGTGGTGGTGGTGGTGGTGGTGGTGAAGAGGAGGAGGTTGTGGTGATTGTGATGAGAAAGATGGAGATTATGATGATGGTGAGGAGGAGGAGATGAGAGAGAGAGGAGGAGGAGGAGGAGGAGGACGAGAAAGAGGAGGAAGAGGAGGAGAGGAACAAATTTCTAATGATGAGGAGGCGGAAGAGGAAGAGAATATGTTGATGATGAAGAGGAGGAAAAGAAGAACGAGGAGGAAGAAGAAGAGGAGGAAGAAGAAAAGAAAGATGAGGACAATGATGATGATTATGATGACAATGACTGCAACACAGCGCCACAAATCGCAGTGGTGGTGGTGGCACTGAGTGTATACCCACCCAAACAATTAACAAATACATAAATATAAATAGATAAAAAATAAATAAAAGATAAAGAAAAATCATACGAATAGAAATTATGCTCTCTCTCTCTCTCTCTCTCTCTCTCTCTCTCTCTCTCTCTCTCTCTCTCTCTCTCTCTCTCTCACACACACACACACACACACACACACACACACATCTAGGATTAATGTTCCGTGTGGAGTCTGGCAACGTAACGCTTCAATGTATGACTCGAGTCAGCGCGGGTTAGTCTCACGTGACAATAAAGGCCATTGAATATAAGTACGTCCCCTGGAAATTTTATATTACACCTCATCTTTAATTCACGTATCCTCCTACACACTAAAGAATGGTATAAATATTTCCCGCACTGTCAGACCGTGGACATTTGGCTCAGCTGCGTGAACAATACTCCAAACAACGAACCTTCGAACTGAGACACTGAACCTGTAACTCTCAGCCGCCTTAGTCCTGCTCGCCTCGCCACTGCCGCGTGGTTACGTCAAGACAGCGGGCGGCCGCGTACTAGTTTCCTTCGTACTTGTGCGTACGTGTCAATACCGTGTGCTGTAAACTGCTGAACGAACTGAGATACTCATTCAGTTTTGGTCGCCTCTCCATTATCTCGTGGTGACGTAAAGGTGACGGCCCGTGTGTTAGTTTTCCCGGTAATTGTGCCTCCGTAACATTACTGTGTGCAGCGGTCGTGAGAACTGCGAGGCGGCGGTGCAGACTGTGCCGTGGAGAGCCGCGGGGTGTTGGAATCGCCTGTTAGTCACCTTGAAGGCGTCATATTCCCTCCCTGCTCTTCCCCGTGTCTTCCTGTCGATGTTGGTAATGTACTAGTCACTATTTTGTGTGCATGTGTTTTGTTTATTTATTATTTGTGCATAGAGGAACTGAAAGGTTAACAGCCTGCAGTGTTTTTGGTCAACCCATGTTTTGCGTATTTGTTCAGTCATTACTTGCTTGTTACTTGCGCATAGAGGAAGTAAGGAAGGTAATAAGCTGCAGTGTTTCTGATCACCCTGTGTTCTGCGTATCTGTTCAGTCGTTGTTTATTATTTGTGCATTGAGAAGCTAGTAGGAAACAGGATGCAGCGTCTCCAATCACCACTTGTCAACTCTTCTCTTGGCCTCAACATTTCAATTGGTCTCCTTGTTCATGTTCATTTTAATAGTGTCACTGTTTGGTGCAAGTGTTTAGTTGATGTTGTTGTTGTTGTTGTTGTCGTTGTTGTTGTTGTTGTTGTTGTTGTTGTTGTTGTTTTATCTGCGCACAGAGGAGCCACTAGGCTACAGCGTCTCAGATTACTCATAATCTTTCCCTTTCTTTCCCTGCCCATCACAATCTTTGCTTATTTCTTAGCAATTGAGGTTTTCCATGTTGGTATTATCGTTAGTTCAGTGATGCTACGGATGTTTTCAAGCCACAGCTTTGACGATTTCTTCAGATGAAGTTTGTTTTATTAATCACTTATTTATTAATCATTTATTAATGCAAACTCTTGGAGTTTGCATTATTTTCTTGTGTTCTGGTGTGTGTGTGTGTGTGTGTGTGTGTGTGTGTGTGTGTGTATGTTATTACGTAGGTAAGTAACAAGATGACAAATACCGCTAGATTCCTAACAGGCTCTTAAGACTTTACTTAAAACAAGCGAAACTACAAAAATTTATCAGACTTAACGTGGCACTCAATGTACAAACGAATGAACCAAACCTACATATTATTATTTCCACCTATCCCCACTCATGAATATTCCCAATACTGTAAAGTTCCCTGCTGACTGTGCACTGCCAACTGGTGAGTGTGCACCATTGAGTGGCGGGGGAAGCAAGGCGAGGGAGGGGCAGAGCTTGGGTAGCGTGGCTCAGGCAATGCAGTGAGCCCCGCAGATCCTACTTGAGCGAGGCAAAGGACGCCTCTCTTGCCTCGCTTGCTGATGGAAGATCCGCTCTCATTCCTGTCCTGACCTGAGGGATTAGAAAACATAAATGCCCTGCATCAATTCAGCGCCCTCCCAGAGCAGAGAGAGAGAGAGAGAGAGAGAGAGAGAGAGAGAGAGAGAGAGAGAGAGAGAGAGAGAGAGAGAGAGATTGTTGAACGAAAGGCTGAACTAAAAATTGAGATGGAAAAAAGGTGATGAAACGTTGAGAGAGAGAGAGAGAGAGAGAGAGAGAGAGAGAGAGAGAGAGAGAGAGAGAGAGAGAGAGTTTTCTGAATAGACGAGAGATTTGAAGAATTTGATAAGGTAGACAGAGATGCCGAGAGACAGGGAGAGAAATGGACAAATCAACAAAGAATAATCAGATGTAATTATGCATTAAAAAATAAAAAAATGTCCCATCACTAAACATCAACCCTAACCTAATTACTCACTCACTCACTCACTCACTCACTCATTCGATCGCTTAACATGGAACAATCTAACCTAACCACACTTTCGATCGCCTAGCACACACACACACACACACACACACACACAGAGCACCAAGCAAAGCGAAGCCAGACGAAGGCGAACGGAGCCACTTCAATCATTCAGGCTGGAAGAAAACGAGTTCTCGAGTAAATAAATCTAGCGACCCAGCTGAAGCCTGCCTTGACCTAATCTATTCTAACCTAACTTTACATTACTTTACTTTTTCCTTGCCTTGCCTTGCCTTGCCTTGCCTTTATTAAACCTACCTTACGTAACCTAACCTAACATAACCTAACCTTGCCTAACCTTACCTTTATTAACCTACCTAACCTAACCTAACCTATCATATCATATCCTATTCTATTATATCTAACCCTTATCTGACTTAACATTTCCTAACCTAACCTGACTTGACCTAAACTAACCTGACCTGACCTTACCTGACCTTACCCAACGTAACCTTACCTGCCACCTCTCTCTCTCTCTCTCTCTCTCTCTCTCTCTCTCTCTCTCTCTCTCTCTCTCTCTCTCTCTCTCTCTCTCTCTCTCTCTCTCTCTCTCTACACGTGTCTTCCTTTCATCTCTAATGCAATCTCTTGTTTCTAGATACGAAAGGAAGCAACTTTTTTCAACTTTTATTTCTTCAATGAGTGGAATTCATTACAAAAACTCGATTACTTTTTGTCCCTTTCAACTTGTTAATTTACCTGTTGACTGGTTGAGTGGCTGGCTGGCTGGCTGACTGACTGACTAAATGAATGATTGGCTGACTGATTAACTAATGTAAGAGAGAGAGAGAGAGAGAGAGAGAGAGAGAGAGAGAGAGAGAGAGAGAGAGAGAGAGAGAGAGAGAGAGAGAGAGAGAGACGAAGGAAGCTGTTTAAAGTCTGAAGAGAACACTTGTAGAAGGAAGAGGGTCGAGGGGAAGACAGAATTATTAGCGAGACAGCAAACAGTGGCAGCAGGAGAGGAGAATGTGATGGAGAGAAACACGTCACGCGCACGTTCACTCCGCCAACCCATAACTTGTCAATCAACAGAAGCAAGTTTGGATGTGCACTGTGCATGGCAACGTGGTCCTGACGAAGAGGGATTGAGGCGCACTTTATTTTTTAGGTTAACGGCAGTTGTACAAGTAAAGTCACCCCTTTCTCTCATTAGAGTTTCTTCCTCCTTTTCTGTTCCGCTGCTCTCGTCTCTTCCGACTTACTCTCTCCTCCCTCACTTCAGGCCTGCCCAGTCAAGATACAGCTCCTAATGAAAGGAGAGGAGAGGAAAGAACTTCTCCTCTCCTCTCCTCTCCTCGTCTCTTTTCTTCTCTTTTCTTTTCTTCTCTTTACTCTTTTCTCTTTACTTTCTTCTTCTATTACACTTTTCTTCTCTTTACTCTCCTCTCCTCTCCTCTCCTCTCTCTCTCTCTCTCTCTCTCTCTCTCTCTCTCTCTCTCTCTCTCTCTCTCTCTCTCACGCGCGCGCGCGCCTGCCCTCTCTTTTCTCCGTCAGTATTTAATCTTTTTTTTTATCTTATATATTTTTGTTCTTTACTTAGGTTCTTTTCCCTACTTCTCTTCCACTCTGTTTAGCCTTTTTTTTTTTACTGTGATATTTTAGTTTGCATGACAATCTCAAGTCCCAGTGTGTGAGTCAGTGCACATAATATCTCTTGCCTTACCAACATGCCGCCTTCTCCTACACAAGCAACATCCAGTACGTGTGTTAGATAACTTACTCTTTCAACAACTTTCCATAGGTACAGTCAGTCATTGTTGATGTTGAGAACACTAGTGAGGACACTGTGACAAACAGGAGGCAGGAGGTGAAGGGAACAAGGCATGAAAAGAAAGACTTTTATTTATGCTCTTCTTCTGTAATCCTCTGAGGAAGCCATTAAGAAATCACTAGTCAGGAATAAAGCTGTCATTTCCTGACCTGTGTTGCCTTTACCACTCACATCTTCATCCAGAACACTGTTAAAAATTACTTCCATGGACACAGGAAAGAGAGAAGAGGTTGTTAGTATTGTCATTCCTACGAAATTACTAGTCAGGAATAAAGCTGTCATTTCCTGAGCTGTGTTGTGTTGCCTTCACCACCTACGTCTCCATTCAGAACACTGTGAAGCATTGCTTCCATGGACACAGGAAGTAGAGAATAGGAAGTTAATATTGTCCTTTCTTTGTTATAGAACTTTATTTGTACAATTGCATTAAACCTTTTTATCGCTACAGTCACCTTTCGCTGGCATTCCAAACACTGCTGTTCACGGGGGAAGTTTTCTCATATTAGTGTTCTGTCTGAAAGGTCTACAATTTGACACCGCTTCTTGGGATAATTTCTTACGTAAATATATGTCTAGTTATTTGTACAGGAGATTCCAATAATGGGGAGAGAGAGAGAGAGAGAGAGAGAGAGAGAGAGAGAGAGAGAGAGAGAGAGAGAGAGAGAGAGAGAGAGAGAGAGAGAGAGAGGTAACGGGGTGAGTGAAAGAGGATGTAGAGAGAAGGGAATATGTTTCTAAGGAAAGCATCT
This sequence comes from Scylla paramamosain, assembly GCF_035594125.1. Classification (NCBI taxonomy): domain Eukaryota; kingdom Metazoa; phylum Arthropoda; class Malacostraca; order Decapoda; family Portunidae; genus Scylla; species Scylla paramamosain. The sequence continues at coordinate 428,873 of NW_026973718.1, forward strand.
TTTCAAACTGTGACGAGCGTCTATTGGTTGTGATGGAAGCAATTTGTGCCTTTTAGTATGTGTGATTCTTTGTTTTTTTTTCTTTTTCTTTAATTGGTTCGCCTGAGGTACGTTTTTGTATTAGCTGCAGGTGTTTATGTCTTGTTTGTGTTTACAGACTGATTGGCTGACTGTGATTCTTATGTTTTCTTCCTCATATTCCTGTGTGTGTGTGTGTGTGTGTGTGTGTTAGAGAGAGAGAGAGAGAGAGAGAGAGAGAGAGAGAGAGAGAGAGAGAGACTGCCTCATACTCCACACACACACACACACACACACACAATAAAAATAATTTATTCATTCTACAGTGAAAAAAAATACATGAAACATACATCAGTGTTATTACTACTACTACTTCTACTACTACTACTACTACTACTACTACTACTACTACTACTACTACTACTACTACTACCACCACCACTACTCACCACTACCACCAATACCCCAGTAACACTTGTAATACAAACCCCAACAAACAACAACTCTCTTCACTACACTACATAAAAAACCCACAACACACAACACACAGTGGAGATAATCAAGTCTCCCAGGGTACAGCTTAGCCAATACTCACCCCTTGAATTTAATCCCTGATGGTCGGAAGCTTCGCCCATCGCCACGCGCCTCGCCCTTCATAAAACTGGGAATGGTGACAAAAAGACCGATAACTAGAGAGGGCGGGGATTACCGTCATTAATGCTACTGGGCTGGAAACAATAGGGAGGGCGGTATCTTGATTGTTGGCAAGGTGGTTAATTTGATGGAGGAAAGATTGGATTAGGTGGGAGAGAGCAGACAGTGGCCTGTTTGTTTACGAGTAGTCGGGTGAAAAAGACTGTCTAACTATTGAGTGTGGTTAAGTAGAGTGAACAGAGGAGACTAGCTGGGTGGAAGAGAGTACAGCTAGTAAATTAGTTGGGATAGGAAAGACATTATCCATTGAAGTGGAAGAGAGGAGAAATACTAGGTACCTAATTAAAAAAAAAAATGCCTGTTAAAAAGGTGAGACAAAGGAGACATTACCTCGTTACATGGAACATAAGGGAAAGTAGTTAGTTAGGATAGAAGAGACAGTGAGTGGGTAGTTAGATGGGATACAGGAAGGTGGTCAGTTGATTAGATGGGATAAAGAGAACATGGCTCTTTAATATTTGGACAGTTACTTGTGAATTAAGTGGAACGAAAGAAACAATGGCTAGATAATTAATTGGGATAGAGGAGAACGTATTTGAATAGTTATGTGGAATAGGTTAGACCGTGGTGTGTTGTTAGCAGAAGTGTTACATGAGGAAGAAAGAAACGAGTAGGAAGAGAAGTTAAAAGTATAAAGGGATAATGTGGGAAGAAGAAAAGAATAAGTAGGAGAAAGAGAAGGAAAAATATATAAAAAGTAAAGAAACCTCTAACAATTAGCAGAAATATTATATGAGAAGAGATAAAAACATATGAAGAGAAGCTCACAGAATGGCAGAGTAGCGCATGATGGAGAAAAAATATATATAATTAGGAAGAGAAGGAAGAGAAGAAGAACAAAAATACATAAAAAAGAATAAATAAATAAATAAAACCTGTGGCAAGGCACACTGGATGCAGCTGGACAAATTCACGGAACTGCAACAGAATCCACAGCAACATTGCAACCATTATTTACCTTCCCTTTATGCCCACGTGGGAATGTATTGAAGCTGAGACGATGCAAAGGAAAAAGGAAAGTAGTATTCCATATGTAGATTGATTCCACAAGTTGTGGTGCGCGAGTGTTCATTCCTGGCTGACCATGAGGCGACCAGCGCTGAGAGAGGAGTCTTTATTGAACCTCCTAGGCGAGAAGCGACCGAGGTACAAAAGAGAGGGCGGTGAAGGACACGTGTTTCTGTACGTTTCCAGCAACAACGTGGAGGTTCAATTATAATGTGATGCCATAAGAGGGTTTAGAGTTTGTAGGATGTTGGATTTAACGATGTTTATGTTTGTTTTTATTTTATCATCTGTGTGAAGGTAGTGACACGTGTGCTTGTATGTTGACAGTAATGATGCTTCTGCTTCATTATAAACTGAATGACACACCAGGATTTAAAGTTCATAAGATAGAGGATTTTACTATTTTATTTATTTATTTATTTATTTTTTTTTATCGTCTGTGTGAAGTAGTGTGACAGTAATACGTGTTGTATGTTAGCAGTGATAAGGCATGTGTTTCATTATAAGCTGGATAACACAAGAGGATTTAAAGTTTATAAGATGTAAAATTTTTGCGTTTTCATTGCCAAGGAATCAAAAAATCATCTGAGTGTATCCAAGGACACGTTGTCTGATACGCTTTCACGAATAACACATCCGTTTCCTTACAGTCTGGAGAACATAAATGTTAGTGTTCATAAGAAGTGTTTTTTATAATCAAGTAGTTCAAGATTTTTTATATTTATTTATTTTATTTTATTTTATTTTATTTATTTTTTTTTTTTTTGTAAGAGGGGCACTGGTGAAGAGCAACAAAGGCAGAAACAAAGGCCCATTCATGTGCCAGTCCCTTAAGAAAATTATTGAAAATATAATCCAGAATTGGAGGATGTGTCTTGAAACATATCTCCTCAAAGACATTCATTCATGGGGAGTGTGGCGTGACAGAAGCAGGCAGGCAGCTCCAGAGTGGTTATGTCTCCTCAAAGACATTCATTCATGGGGAGTGTGGCGTGACAGAAGCAGGCAGGCAGCTCCAGAGTGGTTATGTCTCCTCAAAGACATTCATTCATGGGGAGTGTGGCGTGACAGAAGCAGGCAGGCAGCTCCAGAGTGGTTTCAGCCTGGGACACTTGTTCTGGTACGTTTTCAGTAACATTGTGATCTGGATGCCACTAAGGGATTTAAGATTTGCGATATATTTTCTTCCATCATGGAGTTATAAATTATATGGAGTTAAACATCCGCTATGATTTACTACATCTTTGTTATATTCTGACTAATTATAAAGGATTTGTTCTACGGATTCCAGCTAAAGGATGTGAGGAAGTTCAGAAATTTATTGTGCAGAAAGGATTAAACGCTTTCTTTCTTCAATAATGCGAGTGTCCTCACGCGGCACAAAGTTGATGAAGCAAGTGAACCACAGTGCTTGTTAAACTACCACTGTAATCATGAAGTCCTTCACAAGAGGAATAAGACAGTAATTAGGCTGTTAGTGCTGAGGCATTAGGGGGCTTCAGCTAAAGGTGGTGTATAGCTAAAGGTGGTGGTCAAGAAAATTAGAATCATGAAAAGAGTTCCAGAGTTTGCCACTGAAAGAGGTGAAATAGTGAACATTTTTTTTTAATTCTTGCGTTAGTGAGTTGAGCAGTCAATTAATAAGAATAAAATGAAAGTTATTAGGTATGTGAAAACACGATATCTCTTGCATTAATAAAGCGGACATTATAGGATCAAGATAAAAAGATGAAAATCGTTGAGAGATGGAAATTCAACATCAGACAGAGAATTCTTAAGTTTGCCATTGAAAGGTGAAAGAGTAAATATACCGGTGAACTCTTGCGCTAGTAAGGTGCACAGAATATAGGTAGAAATAAGGAGAAAATCATAGAGCTGTGGGAATACAGTATCAAGCAGAATTCCTGAGTGTGCTAGTGAAAGATGTGAGAGTCAAGATACTGCTTAACTCTTGCATTAGTAAGATGGACAAAATAAGAATAAATACAAAGCCGGAGGGACGTGGAAATAAGATGCCAAAGAGAACTCCTGAGTGTGCCAGTGACAGTGAATACATTGTTCAACTCCTGCATTAGTAAGGTGGACAAAATAAGAACAGACATAAACTCTTAGTAATATGCAAGTAAGATATCAGAGAGGGAATTCCCCAAGTTTATCAGTGAAAGAAGCCGCTCATGTTAACACACCAATCATTGCTTTCTGAAGAGGAATAACTACCACAAGGAAATAATAATGTTGCAACCCTCACTGACGAGCTTAAGCCGTTTTTTTTTCAAATATAAAGGTCAGTTTGTGAGTGTAAAGCACACCTCAGGCGGCTCTCTCTTAACTGATGGGGCGAAGAAGATTACTGACTCACAGATGTACAACAATGTGCTCTCAACTTGACAGTAAAGGAAGAGTTTACCGCTTCTAAAAAAATTGTGCTGGAATCGGATAGACGTGCATCATACATTATTATAATACGTAGAATATAGAGGCTGATTCCTAGATACATAGGCAGATCGACAGACAGACAGATACATACATACATACATACAAATAAAAATAGATAGAGAGATATATAGATAGTTTAAAAGATTTCCTACACTACACAGTCACACAAGAGACACACTGCACACTACACTACACACAAGAAAGAGAGAGAGAGACAGAGAGAGAGAGAGAGAGAGAGAGAGAGAGAGAGAGAGAGAGAGAGAGAGAGAGAGAGAGAGACAGAGAGAGAGAGAGAGAGGAGTTAGGAAGCAGGCTATTTCTCAATCTGTAAGATAAATAAATGTTGAAGAATTACATTTACTTTTGTGAACTTTCTCTCTCTCTCTCTCTCTCTCTCTCTCTCTCTCTCTCTCTCTCTCTCTCTCTCTCTCTCTCTCTCTCTCATCTCCCACTTTATAATATCTTCCCCTTATTCGTTGTTCATGTTATCTCCTCTTTTTTTCCTTTTTTCAACTTTTGTCGTATCCTTTTCCTTTTTATCAATTATCCCTCATTGTTTCCCTTCATCACTTTTTCTCCCAATCCTTCCTTTATTATTTTCCTCCCTCCCTCCCTCCCTCCCTCCCTCCCTCCTTTCATTTTTCTTTCTTTCTTTTCTTACTTGCTTATTTTCATTCCCTCTCCATTATTTTAATATTATTATTTTTCCTCCTCCTCCTCTTCCTGCTTCTCCTCCTCCTCCTCCTCCTCCTCCTCCTCCTCCTCCTCTTCCGCCTCCTCCTCTCCCCCCTTCAAACATGACATTAATACTGTATTTTCTTTCCAACGAGATCAGCTTTTTTTTTTTCCGCTAAGAGTAATTTCTCCATTTTCTATGAAGACCGACTAGGGGTAACGTTTTCTTTCTTCACGAGAGAGAGAGAGAGAGAGAGAGAGAGAGAGAGAGAGAGAGAGAGAGAGAGAGAGAGAGAGAGAGAGAGAGGCATAGGATTAGAATTATCTTTCGCTAATCTCTCTCTCTCTCTCTCTCTCTCTCTCTCTCTCTCTCTCTCTCTCTCTCTCTCTCTCTCTCTCTCTCTCTCTCTCTCTCTCTCTCTCTGTGTGTGTGTGTGTGTGTGTGTGTGTGTGAGAGAGAGAGAGAGAGAGAGAGAGAGAGAGAGAGAGAGAGAGAGAGAGAGAGAGAGAGAGAGAGAGAGTCTGATCTCTATGTAATGAAGGCTAAGTGATGAAAAAGGTCAGTGAGGTGAGAGTGGTGCTCAGGTAAACAGTCATTAACTTAATTAACTTTGCTGCAGCGTAAATGAAGTGAAAATGTTACTTACCTGGTTAATAATTGCGTATTTTTGTGGCTTGCTTTGATATTTTGCCTTGTAGATAATAAGGTGGAGGGACACGTGAAATTAGAAAAGAAAATATAACAATTGCTCCGCCTAAAACTTGTTAAGCTTTGTATTGTTCATTTGATTTTTATTTTACGCCAGAGCTTTATTTTCATTTTGCTAATTTTACGTCTAGATAAGAAGGTTAAGGAGTACAAGGAGCAGGAAATAATGTGATAATTTTACGTCTAGATAAGAAGGTTAAGGAGTACAAGGAGCAGGAAATAATGGGATAATTTTCTCGCCTAGTACTTGAAATGGATTCTGATTTTCATTATTTTGATATTAGTTTGTAGCTTTATTTATTTATTTTTTTTTTCCAGTGATTTACTTTAATTTTGTTATTTTAACGTATAGATGATGAGACTCAGAGATGTACGTGGGAGGGGAAAAGAATATGTAATAGAATTGTGATGTGTATTAGTCTGCTGGTGGTAGTTCACAGTGTTGTTGTGTGTCCAGTGGCAGCTGTTGTTGTTGTTGTTGTTGTTGTGGTGGTGTTAAGAAGCAGTGTTGTGGTACTCAACGCTTTCATTGCTGCTAAAAAACATTGTTATTAATTACATTTACCTTCATAACATGCAGTATTCTTATTACTTTACACAACTAATACATAACCACCACTACAACTACTACTACTACTACTACTAGCATCACCACTCCACTTCATGTAACAGTTCACGGATTCTCTCACATTTTTTCATTTTTACGATAATTTCAAAACCTCCACCTACTCTTTTCTCAATCTTTAAACATGAATATAGTGTTACAGAGAGAGAGAGAGAGAGAGAGAGAGAGAGAGAGAGAGAGAGAGAGAGAGAGAGAGAGAGAGAGAAGCAACAAAAGCGAGACGAAAGAATGAAGGAGTGCATGAACTTCAAAATGTTTAGTCTCTCCCCGTCTCTCTGTGAGTCTCAATTGTGATTTTCAAGGAGCCCTGGTGATTCTGTGTTGCCTTGTATTGTTTTGGAAGTGTTTGGCTGATCTTTGTTTTTTTTTATTGTGTTTACATGAATTCCTGTGTGTGTGTGTGTGTGTGTGTGTCAGATGTTTGGTACTCTCTTCCTTGTTTGCTATTCATAAGTTTGTTTGATAATTATCGTTTTGACATGAAATACGAGATTGTGTTATCTCGTATACTCACTCCGAAATACGAGATTGTGTTATCTCGTATACTCACTCCGAAATACGAGATTGTGTTATCTCGTATACTCACTCCTACACACAAACACACACACACACACACACACACACACACACACACACACACACACACACACACACACACACAAGACTGCGTTCATTATAATCTTAAGACTCTCGTGTTCTCCTGGTGACTGGATTGTCTTCGCTTCGCCTCCGAGTGGCGTGTTCTTCATGTTCACTCCACCTCCGAGTCCCGAGTTCTTTAAAGTGTTCACTTCGCCTGCGAGTCACGTGTTCTTCATTTTGTTCAGTCCGTGCCGAGTGGCGTGTTCCTCAACGTGTTCACTCCCCCTGCGAGTCGCGTGTTCTTCGTGTTCACTCCGCCTGGAAGTCGCGCGTTCTTCGTCTTCACTCCACGTTTGAGTCCCGTGTTCTTCAACGCCTCAGCCTTTCCATCGTGTTATTTTTTACCTCCGAGTCTCGTGTTCTCTTGTGTTCTCACTCCGCTTCCGAGTCCCGTGTTCTTCGTCACCGTTGCGGCTTCTCAGTCGTCTTCACCTCTTTTTTGTTTTTTTTTTCCTGATTTACATTTTATATATTTTTTTTTTACTCTAACCTTACAAATACAGCGTACAACTATAAGATTTTCTTTTTTTTCTTCAATGTATTTTTTTTCTTATTCTTGTAAATTTTTTTTAGACATTTTATTTTTTTCATTTTGTTTTGTATTTCAATTTTTTTTTCATTTTTATTGTTTTTTTTTTACTTATTTTTTTTAATTTTTGTCTTTTATATTTCCTTTTCTTCTGTTTTAGTTTCTACTCTAAATTCAAAAGTATTTTTTTTATTTTCTTATTTGTATTTTTTAAATAAATTCTTTTCTTTTACATTCTAATCTCAACATAAAATACCTTTTTTTTTTTTTTACAATTTTTTTGCAATATTTGTATTTTTTAAATTTTCTTTTAAATTTCTTTCAGTTTGACTTTCTACTTTAAGGCGGCGTGGTGCAGCGGGGCGTGGCAGCGTCAAAGCGGGAAAAAGACTTAAGTGTGTAGGGCAGTGGTTCTCAACTTGCAGGGTTCAGTACCTGCAACAAGGTTAAGAGCCACTGGTGTAGAGAGAGACAAGGAAACACACGCCTAAATACTTGGATTAATACAAATATAAAGTATTTTTATACATGCAGAGGAAGATAACTGAGGTGTTTATCCTGGCCAGGGCGGCATGATGCAGGGAAGCATGGCAGTGTCGAGGTAGGAAAAGCTCTTAAGTGTATAGAGAGACACAAGAAAACTCATGCTTAGGCACTTAATACAAGATGAAAGTACTGCAATATGTACACGAGGATTGTTGCAGTTTTTACCAATGGAGTGCAGGAGCGTCGAGGCGGAAAGACATCTTAAGTATATAGAAAGACACGCTGGTAAACTTAGGCTGATAGATGAATAACGTTAATACAAGAATAAAGTATTGCTCCATTTACGTGAGGAGTATTGTAGCTTAACTATACGTAGAGAGAGAGAGAGAGAGAGAGAGAGAGAGAGAGAGAGAGAGAGAGAGAGAGAGAGAGAGAGAGAGAGAGAGAGAGACGCTTAGACACTTGGGTTAATACAGGAATACAGTTTTTGTTCAGGCTACGTATCGAGGCAGGGGAAGGTCTTTAACACACACAAAGGCAAAGAAGCATGCTGGAATAATGGGAATCATGGACAATCTCCAGATGAAAATAATAATATTCTAAAAACTCGAAATCCATGAAGAGTTAATGCGATAAACTTAACTTGAAGAGGCACTGTGAGTCTGGCAGTGACATGTTTTTATTAATGCCGTAAAGGGGAATTTGGATTTGAGGATAAAACTAAAGCAACTCAAGTAAAAAGATGTGAATAATCTGTGAGGACAAATAATTTTATTCCCCCTCAAAAAAAAAAAAATTACAATCAAAACACTGATTTTCAAGAAGCATCGCGTGTTTGCCAGAATGATATGTGTATATTTCAATGATGCCGTTTTTTGTTCATCATAGTCTCCGTTTTCTTTTTCTGTTGTCAGCTGCTCTTTTTCCTCTCCTACATATTTAATCTTGCTTTGTTACAGAAGAAATATTTGTTTTATAGGATTTGGTGAGGATTTATTTATTTATTTATTTATTTTATTTATTTATTTATTTTCCAGATGCAAAGGTTTCGTTGTTTTGTCGTTGATGAACTCTAAACTTTTATTTCGATTTTGTGATTGAGATTAAATGTTACTTTTCCTTCGTGATTAGGTTAAGCTAATGATTCCTGTGTGTGTGTGTGTGTGTGTGTGTGTGTGTTAGACGTACATGCGCTCTCTCTCTCTCTCTCTCTCTCTCTCTCTCTCTCTCTCTCTCTCTCTCTCTCTCTCTCTCTCTCTCTCTCTCTCTCTCTCTCTCTCTCTCTCTCTCTAAGTAATACGTACTGTGCTAAAAGTAAATAATGTAGAATTATGTTATACTTTGAGCTATAAATCGGTGATGTGCGTGTGTGTGTGTGTGTGTGTGTGTGTGTGTGTGTGTGTGTGTGTGTGTGTGTGTGTGTGTGTGTGTGTGTGCTTACCCCACTCTGTCGCAAGCAATAAAAGCAGCATTACTTCCACGTGAAGGGTTTTGAAGATTCTGCTTCTCGTCATTCTCCTCTCTCTTCCCTCCTCTCATTTTCATTCCTCCGCCTCCTCCTCCACCTCCTCCACCTCCTCCTCCTCCTCCTATTGATATTTCTTCCTCCCCTGTTTTTTTTTTTCTTTATCTTCCTCTTTCTCCCGCTACTATTCCTCCTCCTCCTCCTCTTCCCTTTCACGTTTGTTTCCTCCTTCCCTTTCCTGTTTTCACCCATCTATTCATCTCTTACCTTCGCTCTATTTCCATTGTGTTTCCTCCTCCTTCTCTTCATCCTCTTCCTCCTCCTCCTCCCCTTAATCTTCCCCCCTCCTCCTCCTCTTCGCTCCCTTCCTTCCTCCTTTCTCTCTTGTCCTTGCTCCATGAAAACACGCCCGCCTCGGATGCAAACTTCAAATAATGCACACACACACACACACACAAAAAAAAAAAAAAGAAAAAAAAAGTGAAAGAAGGGAAGAAAAATAAATACTAGGAAATAAATGCTGAAAAATAAAAGAGGAAATCAAACTATCTGCATTTAGGGAAAGAAAACGGAAGCGACCATCAGCGGCACGTAAGGGGTAACCAAAGAAAATAAGGAACGTAATAGAGAAAACGGAAGCGACCATCAGCGGCACGTAAGGGGTAACCAAAGAAAATAAGGAACGTAATAGAGAAAACGAACTTCCTACCAAACATGGAAGGACGAAAATAACACACTGGTAAAGATAGGAACGAGGTAATGCGAGGAGGAGGAGGAGGAGGAGGAGGAGGAGGAGGGGGAGGAGTAGACTGTTAGAGAGAGAAATGAAGGGAGGTAAGATGAGAGAGAGAGAGAGAGAGAGAGAGAGAGAGAGAGAGAGAGAGAGAGAGAGATTCGTGGAAGAACAGGAGGAGGGAGAGCATATAGGCAAAGAGACGAAAACAGAATAGAGGAAGGAGACGTAGGAAGAAAATAAAACTTAGGAATAGAGAAGACAAAATGAAAAGGAAGGTGAAAATAAGTAGAAATAAGTAAATGAATAACTAACTAACTAAACTAACCAAATAAATGAATGATTTGAAAAGAAGAGAGATGCTGATGGAAAGTAAAGGAAGAACACGAAAATGGTGGAGGGAGATAAGTGAAGCAAAAGACACAGATAAAGATTCCAGACAGAGGAAAAAGAGGAATAAGAGTAACAAAAGTAAATAATAAATAAAATTGATAAAGAAGACGGTGATGCGGGAGACGAAATGATGAAATGATAAAGATAATAAAGGAGAAGGATTAGTAAAGATAGAGGAAAAGGCAAACACAATAAAAATAAAAGAGGAACGTATCATAGAGAGAAAAAAAAGAAGAGATAGTTAAATGGAGGAATGAGAATGAGAGAGAGGAAGAAAGGTAAGAGGTAAACTGAAATATAGAGGGAGGAAAGGGGAGAAGATGAAGAAGATGACAGAAGAAGGAGATAATCAAATAAAATAAATCAAGAGAGATAGAGAGAAGGGTGCCAAATGAAAAAAAAAAAGGAACACGAGAGATAATAATGGAAGAAGAGAAAAAAATTGTAGATATGAGAATAAGAGAGACGAAAGATGGTGGAAGTAAAGAAAAAAGTAAAAAAAAGATAATAATAATAATAATAATAACGAAGATGATGGCGAAAGGGGCTAAGTAAATGGAGGAATGAAAAATGGGAGGAAAAATGCTGCTAGGTGAACAAAAAAAAAAAAAACAGATACAAAAAAGACTTTGTAAATTAAAATGAGAGGGAGGTAGGAGGAGGTTTAACAGGTAAAAAAAGAAAAAGAAAAAAAAAAGGAAGAAAAGTAAGAAGAGAAAAGGAATAGGAAGAAGACAATGAAAACAGTTGAAAGTTTGAGGGAGGAAGGAAGGTGTAGGTGAGGAAGAAAGGTGTAGGGAGGGAGCAACAAACAAAAGGAAAAGATGATGGAAAAGAATGCGGGGAGAGGAGGAAAGAACAGAAGATAATGCGAGGTTGGAAAACATGCATAAAAAAAAGAAAACAGAAGAACATGACAGTGACACAAAACGAATAGACGAAAGAGAAAAGAAAAAAATAGATAAAAAAACTATGTAAAAAAAAAAAAGAGAGAGAGAGAGAGAGAGAGGGAGAGGGAGATGAAAAGTGGGGGGGGAGCAGGAGGCGGTGTTGAAATTGGTGCAGGAGCGGAACGGAGGGAGCAGGAAAGGAAGGGGGTGGGTGACAGACCGGGTGGATGGAGGAAGGGCAGACTGTCTGGCTGCGCGGAGGGACTTAACCCAAACAAATGCACCTGTCTATGTTTTGCCTTTGTGCCTCACTCGCGGCGTCGCCAGAAAACTCTACCCGAGGTTACATTCCTTAGAGCCGCGCCGGGGGAGGGAGGGGAAGGAGACGCTGGGACGGAGGATGAAGCGCTGAGGAGGGAGGAGGAGAAGGGTGGGAAGAATTTGGGAGTTTGAGGGTTCAGGAGGGAACAGAAAGAGGCACTGAAGAGGAGGAGGGAAGGGGAGGAGACACTGAGAAGGGATGGGTAGGAGGGGAGTTGAATACTAGGGAAGGAAGGAGGGAAAGACTGGTGTAGAGGAGGAGGGGGAAGGAAAGGGAAGGGAGAGAAAGGGTCGGAGGGAACGGGAAAAAGCGGGTAGGGTCGCCAGGAGAAGGGAGAGGAGGAGAGAGAAGGGTCGGGAGGAGGAGGAAGACGGGGTAGGGAAGGTAGGGGAATGATTAGGGAGGAAGGGAGGAAGAGGAGGGAAAGGAGATGAAGGACTGGAAGGTGAGGAGTAGTGGGAGGTGGGAGGGAGGAGGAGGAGGAGAAGAAGAAAGGTTTGAGAGGATGAGTCGGGAGAGAGGGAAGGGGAGGAAGGCGAGCTGGGGAGAGCCGTGAATGAAGCAGTTAAAACGAAGCAGTCTGTGTGTGGAGTGTTTTGATGAAGCAGTAGCGGGGCGCTCACTCTCGGGAAGGCGAGATTCAATACATAAAACTAGGTCGTGTTTCTGGCCCGGGTTTTACTGGACTCCCTTCTTTCCTCCCCCAACTTTTCCTTCCTTTACTTTCCTTCCCCCTCCACTCACCCGTCCTCGCTGCCTGCCTGCCTGCCTGCCTGCCTGCCTTTATTCTTTCCTTCATTTTCTTTCTCTTGCTTCTTCTTTTGTTTTTTTCTGTTCTCCCATTTTTCCTTTTCCTTGTGACCAGCTTTTCCTCATCTTCGTTCCTTTATCAGTAATTTTCTTGTTTCATTCTTTCGTTACTTATTTTCTTCCTTTCATTTACTTTTTCCCACGCCATCTGTCCATTCTAGCTTCTGCTCTCTCTCTCTCTCTCTCTCTCTCTCTCTCTCTCTCTCTCTCTCTCTCTCTCTCTCTCTCTCTCTCTCTCTCTTACTGTTCCTTATTTATTTTTTTTATTCTGTTCTATTCTTCTTTTCTATCTTTTCCTTGCTCATCACACATCCTTCCTTCCTTCGTGGCTTTCCAACTCCTGTTTCTCTCCCTCTTCATTCTTTTTGTTTATTTTATTTTATCAGTACTTTTATATTTTTTTATATTTTTCCTCCTTTCTTTTCTCTTCCATTTTTTTTTCCTGCCACGCATTCCTGCCTGACTTCAATTCTCTGTTTCTCTCCTTTTATTCCTTCCTTCCTTTGTCTACTCTCTCATACGATAGGAATGCTAAATAAAGTGGTATGCGAGAATGCTACGTGGAAAAATCGTGAAAAGAAAGGGAGAATAATAGAGAGAGAGAGAGAGAGAGAGAGAGAGAGAGAGAGAGAGAGGAGGAGGAGGGGGCTGCAACATTAATTACTAGAAATATGCTTCACTCACTCTGGCTGCCCCTAGAGTGACGAACTGAAAAGTTGTCCAGATAACGTCTCACACTTTCTCTACATTAAATCCTGCAACATTCGCGGTTTTAAATCTCTGTACCCGGGGACTGCAGCCACCATCACCACCACTGCCACCACCACCTCTCGTCTTCTGAGCCTCACCATTTTTGTCTTTTTTTTTTTTCTGTGAGTGTCAGTTGTCATAGGATGGCGACAGAAATTCTTATTTTTTTTGTCCACATATTGTGGTATTTTTCTTGGTAAAGTTGGTAGTTGTGTCTCTTCTTTCCCATGTATCGGTTGTCTTTGTCCACGACACCGTTACTTGCTGGCTCGCGTTCACGTTACTGGGAATTCTGAATTTTGCAGCACTGTGTGTGTTAATTGTTTGTACTAACTGCTCGTTTGTGTGTATTGCACGTCTTTCTTAGCTTGATGCATGAAATTGTATGGTATATCTTATTTCAGGTTTACATCATGGTAATCATCAGTGTTTCCTTTGCTAAAATGAACCTAACACATAAGTCAGTACAAAATTAAAGGAATAAGGTATCTATTTATTTATATTGTTTCTGTTTTTACTTAGGGATTCCCTCTATGGGCTCCTTACTACAGCCACAGACTTTCGTAGTGCATCACATTATATTACGAGTATCACTGAATATCACTATAAACAGGTGGTGATGCCCGCAGCTCGAATGAAACTATAACCACATTATTACCAGTCTCTCCTAATGGATTTCACTGTCCACCACCACCACCACCACCACCATAACCACCACCACCACCACCTCTAGCAGCAGTAAAAATGATAACCAACGCAGTTTGTCTTTACAGCTCTACTGACTATTTAATTTCATTGTCTACCACCATCCTCACTAACAGCGGCGAAAAGAGACTAACCCAATCAATTTCTCTCTTCTCTTCTACTGACTGTATTATTTTAGTGTCCACCTCCACATCTAGAAAAAAAAAAGTATAACCAAGGGAATTTGTCTCCACGTCTCCACTGACTATTTAATTTCTGAAGTGGAAAGCATTAGTACACACTCTCTGTTCGCTAGAATACACGTCATCGACTGTCACAGTATTTACCACCAGGCAGTAATGGAAATCTTGTCAATAATTCCTTTGAGATGTGTGACGCCAAACCAACGACATTTACAGCAGTTTTTTTTTTTTTTGTTAATTTGTTCCTTTACTCTTTTTCACATGACTGGGAAAGTTTACATCCCTTAGTATTTTCTCCCTATCAGATTACACTTTTCATTCACTTCTTGTCTGTTAACTTTAAACTTTCCTATCAGATCTTTGAGAAATTAAACATTGGACAATTCTAGTTTTCTTAATTTTTAATCAATATATCCTTACTCTTTCATTAAATATATTCCTGGAGCAGCGTTCTTAAACACCTCTGTACTCCACTACGATTCATTTTCACAGTCTAATGAAAACTATTGTGAAATTCAAGGATGTTTTCATGATTCAAATGATTTTTCAATAATCAGTGTGTATCATCTATGAGAAAAAATACCCATGAGAATTCGACTAACAGTTTCCGTGGCCAGTGATCGCCGCCATGAGAGAACAAAGTGATTCAGAACGCGGTCACTCTTTTTTCTCTTGTTTTACCCGCTCTCTCTGGCCTTGACCCTTGGAAGCCTCGTGGGCAGCGTGGTTTCTCTCTCAGCAAGTGAACATAGTCCTGCTGAGACAACGAAGTGTTTCAGAAAGCTGCCACTATTCCTGGTGATATTCTGCCTGGTCTCTCAGGCCTTGACCCTCGGAGTCCTTGTGATCAGTATAATTTATCTTACTGTCGTCATGGACTCTCCTCTTCTCAAAGTGTCTTGTATTTCGATAAACGGTTTTTTTTCTTTCTTGCTTAGAGATTGGATACATTCTCTCTCTCTCTCTCTCTCTCTCTCTCTCTCTCTCTCTCTCTCTCTCTCTCTCTCTCTCTCTCTCTCTCTCTCTCTCTCTCTCTCTCTCTCTCTCTGACTTTACCCCTCAGAAGCATCATGGTCAAGTTCATTTCTCGTATTCTCTCCATGATTTGACCTCTTCCTCTCACCTCAGTTCCTTGCCAAAAGAATCTTCTATTCCTATAACCAACTTTTGTATCTTTCTTAGTGTTTGGGCACGATGAAGTTGTTCTAAATAGAGTAAATATATTTATATGGAATTGTTTCTAGTGCTATCTTGTTATGTTTTTATATATCATACTGCCTACCATCTCTCTCTCTCTCTCTCTCTCTCTCTCTCTCTCTCTCTCTCTCTCTCTCTCTCTCTCTCTCTCTCTCTCTCTCTCTCTCTCTCTCTCTCTCTCTCTCTCTCTCTCCAGGTGAAATGTGCAGGTAACATAGAATGATAATGTATTTATAGGAGAAAGACATATCAAGAAGTCTGGAACACACACACACACACACACGTGCGCGCACGACGAGTGCAAAGATGGAAACACAGGGAAAGTGGATGGGATCAGTGAGAGTCGTGTTTTTTTTTTTGTTTTTGAGTTGAGTTGAGTTGAGTTGAGTTGAGTTGAGAGAGAGAGAGAGAGAGAGAGAGAGAGAGAGAGAGAGAGAGAGAGAGAGAGAGAGAGAGAGAACTGGTGTGAAAGGGAGAGGGAGAGACACTCAACGCTATACTTTCTCCACTCACGTGCCTTTCTCTCTCTCTCTCTCTCTCTCTCTCTCTCTCTCTCTCTCTCTCTCTCTCTCTCTCTCTCTCTCTCTCTCTCTCTCCACCGTTAAAACAGCAGGCGGTCTGGCGTTACGAAGAAGAATTTAGAAATAATATATAAAATTTCGCTGTAATTGCGAGAGAGAGAGAGAGAGAGAGAGAGAGAGAGAGAGAGAGAGAGAGAGAGAGAGAGAGAGAGAGAGAGAGAGAGAGAGAGAAACTCCACTGAATAAGAGACTGATATGAACAACATGCCATGGAATAAAAACATCACCAAAAAAGTCAATATGTGTTGATGTGAATTT
>NW_026973718.1:450000-495000 GCF_035594125.1 Scylla paramamosain
GTGTGTGTGTGTAAAAATAAACAAATAATCAGAAAAATAATATGGAAAGAAACCAAACAAAAATGGATAATAAAGGTTTAAAAAAGAGGGAAAGGGTGCTTAAATAGATATAAAATATACAAGTGTGTGTGTGTGTGTGTGTGTGTGTGTGTGTGTGTGTGTGTGTGTGTGTGTGTGTGTGTGTGTGTGTGTGTGTGTGTGTGTTTTGTGCGTGTGTGCTGGAAATATAGTATGATTCGAATATAATTGAACTTAAATCCGGAAGAGAGACGTTTATATCATCAGGAAAAAATGCTCTTCAATGGTCAATGCTCAGAATATCCTGCAGTGCTTCCCATGAGCAGTTTTGATTTACAGGTGACATTTAAATGTCATGTGGAATATTTAAATGTCAATAATTATTTTTGTATTTGGCAGAGGAGGTGCATCGAAAGCTTTAATTTCCGTCATTTTCACTTGGATTTATGTGGAAGTGAGACAAACAAAGCGCACGATAACGCCGCTACATTTAAAAAAGTGACGCACTGCCAGAGAAAGCTCACGTTTTTCAATATATTATGATCAAAGTGGTGAACTTCGACTTGCTTGCTTATTTGTTTGCGTGTGTGTGTGTGTGTGTGTGTGTGTGTGTGTGTGTGTGTGTGTGTGATGTAAAGTGCAATATTTATAGTGATATTATTTTTTTCTCAGTTATTTTTCTTCATTACCTGTTATCACCTGTTATTTCCTTCACTACCTGTTCTCGCTAATTATTTTCTTGACTCTGTGCTTACCAGTTATTTTATTCTCTATCTGTTATCATTACTTATTTGGTAAGCTGTGGCAAGACAAACATATAAGTGTTGATTTCTATTTTTTTTTCTTGTATTTTTAATATTATTTAGTAACTTTCTTTTTTCGCAAGTTACATTTCTTTATACTTAAATTGTATAGTTCACCAGACATCTGCGTGTAGTGTTTACTGAGCCTCGTTAAGACCAACATTTCCAGACAGGACAAGAACAGACCAAACTTGCTGTCCTGTTTCTGAGACTTTGTACAAACCTGGCATCACAGGAGGGTCACAGTGAAACTTTCCCGTCCCTTTAGAAATATTCTTAGTAGTGTTTGCTACCTGGCGGCAGGTGTCTTGGCGCCCTCTCGTTTCTGCAGGCATGGGCGTGCAGCAGGCTGGCGTGGGGGTGTGGGGGGGGGGCGCCTCACCAGAAAGGTTGGTGCAGGGTAAATAGCAGCCGTGGTTCATAGCGAGGCAGCGGAGGAAAAAAATCTGAGTCACGGCTGCTCTAGTTTACTTCTGGCTGGGTAGAGGCCGAGGGTGTTGTGTTGTATTGTGTTGTGAGGGTGGTGGTCGTGGTGTTGGTGGTGGTGGAGAGGGAGGTGTTGGTTGTGGTGTATTGTGATGGTTTACTCACCAGGCAGGCTCCCTAACAGTGAACAAAAGAATATAATGTAAACTGCAAGAAGCCATCAGGCCTATACGTGGCACTCCCTGTATTAAACATAACTAGCTAATTCCACCTATCAGCCCCATCCAAAAACTTGTCTAGTCTTCTTGAAAAGCTCTCTAATATTTCAGCGCTTACAACCTGAATAGCGAGTCATTCTATTCATCTACCACTCTGTGTGCGATTTGCCTGAACTGCACGCCACTTGTATTGGTCAGTGTGTTTAGTTGCGTGATGAGCTGGCTGGTTGGCCCTGTGCAGTGTGGCTATACTCACACAGTGTGCAATCACTATATTTAAGTATGAGGATCCAAACAAAAAGTTTCTATATACTGTAGTGATAGTGGTTGTAGTGGTGCTGGTGATGGTGGTGGTGATAATCGTAATGGTGACGGTAATGGTAATGCAGTGAACGACAGTGATAACAGCGATCAAGTGGTTGTGGTGAGTGATGAAGCCTCCAAGTGAAGCAATAAAGCCGTGATAAAACACTGCCAACTTTTCTTGGTGGTAAAAGTGGCGCCACACACCGCACACCCTCGTGCCTGCCACACACCCTCGTCCCCGCCACACACCCTCGCCCGCGCCGCGTCACCGCCTCTAATTGTCATGATTATTGATGATTCTATTGTTAGGGGCCGCTAATGACAATGGCGGCGGCGGTGTTGGTGGTGGTGGCTTCTTATAATGAGTGAATGGATGAGGCAGTGGTGGTGGTGGTGGTAATGGAGACTCTTACCACCATTACCACCGCCAACACCGGAGACGATGGTGATGATAGAGATTTTTTTTTTTTTTTGTAGGAGGGACACTGGCCAAGGGCAACAAAAATCCAATAAAAAAAAAAAAATGCCCACTGAAATGCCAGTCCCATAAAAGGGTCACAGCAGTAGTCAAAAAATGATGAATAAGTGTCTTGAAACCTCCCTCTTGAAGGAATTCAAGTTATAAGAAGGTGGAAATACAGAAGCAGGCAGGGAGTTCCAGAGTTTACCAGAGAAAGGGATGAATGATTGAGAATACTGGTTATCTCTTGCGTTAGAGAGGTGGACAGAATAGGAGTGAGAGAAAGAAGAAAGTCTTGTGCAGCATGGCCGCGGGAGGAGGGGAGGCATGCAGTTAGCAAGATCAGAAGAGCAGTTAGCATGAAAATAGCGGTAGAAGACAGCTAGATATGCAACATTGCGGCGGTGAAAGAGAGAGGCTGAAGAGTCACTGAGAGGAGAGGAGTTGATGAGATGAAAAGCTTTTGATTCCACCCTGTCTAGAAGAGCATAGTTATAATATTTATTAGTAGTTAATAGTATCAGTAGTAGTAGTTGTAATTGTAGCAGCAGCAGCAGTAGTAGTAGTAGTAGTAGTAGTAGTAGTTGTGGTTGTGGTGGAGGTAGTAGTAGTAGTAGTAGCAGTAGTAGTAGTAGTAGTAGTAGTACTAATATAAATAATAATGATAATAATAAGAATGATAATACTAATAATTACAGTAATATATAATTAAATAAAAAAATAAAAAAAAAGATATTAAAACACACGACATTTAGATTACAGTAATATATAATTTGTACAAGCCATTCAGCCTTCACTGCATAAATTTGTCTCATTTCTTTCAAGCAAAAATATCGCTTACTTTATTTATTTATTTTTTTTTTTCGTTACAATTCCGAGAAATATTGTCGTGATATTTACTCGTAATATTTTCCTGTCCCAGATTTCATTTCCCTCTCCAGAAAGTCAGATATTTTTAAACCAAGTGTTCTTTTTCATTTCTTCTCTTTATTTCTCTCTGTATTTGATGCACGATGGAAAGTTACGCTGTAAAGTTGTCTTCATTAAAAGAAGAAAAAAAATAGAAGAGTAAAAGAAAAAAACAAAGATAACAAGGAAGAGAAGTAAAGAAAGATAATAAAAAAATAAAAAGGAAGGAAATAGAAATACCAAGAAAAGAAAGACCAAAAGAAAAATAAACAAAGAAAATCTAACAATAAAAAAAAAACAATTAATCCGGACAGCGTAGAAACAGAGAGAGAGAGAGAGAGAGAGAGAGAGAGAGAGAGAGAGAGAGAGAGAGAGAGAGAGAGAGAGAGAGAGAGAGAGAGAGAGATGGGAGTGTTACTTGCACAATCTTCCTCTATATTTCTATACAGTTGCCCCATTTGATAATATTAGATAATCGGATGAATTTTGTGTATATATTTCCAATATGAACTAATATATGGACCAATGGACTTTTATATTACTCCACTCAGTACCAATGTATCAATTCCATCACGTTGTAGGAGTCATTAAAGGATTTTCTTAAGGTACAGATGAAACTTGTTATACAGTGCTTTATATAATGAGTTATTCATTCAGTACAATTATAGTTTGCTGAAAACTTTTACGCCTTTTTGTTGTTTTGTTTTGTGGCTTTCTTTGTTCGTTGTTGTTGTTGGTGGTGGTGGTGGTGGTGGTGGTGGTTTTTTTTTTTTTTTTTTTTTTTTTTTATGTAGGAAGGATACTGGCCAAGGGCAACAAAAATCTAATAAAAAAAAAATGCCCACTGAAATGCCAGTCCCTAAAAGGGTCAAAGCAGTGGTCAAAAATTGGTGGATAAGTGTCTTGAAACCTCCCTCTTGAAGGAATTCAAGTCATAGGAAGGTGGAAATACAGAAGCAGGCAAGGAATTCCAGAGTTTACCAGAGAAAGGGATGAATGATTGAGAATACTGGTTAACTCTTGCGTTAGAGAGGTGGACAGAATAGGAGTGAGAGAAAGATGAAAGTCTTGTGCAGCGAGGCCGCGGAAGGAGGGGAGGCATGCAGTTAGCAAGATCAGAAGAGCAGTTAGCATGAAAATAGCGGTAGAAGACAGCTAGAGATGCAACATTGCGGCGGTGAGAGAGAGGCTGAAGACAGTCAGTTAGAGGAGAGGAGTTGATGAGACGAAAAGCTTTTGATTCCACCCTGTCTAGAACAGCAGTATGAGTGGAACCCCCCCAGACATGTGAAGCATACTCCATACATGGACGGATAAGGCCCTTGTACAGAGTTAGCAGCTGGGGGGGTGAGAAAAACTGGCGGAGACGTCTCAGAACACCTAACTTCATAGAAGCTGTTTTAGCTAGAGATGAGATGTGAAGTTTCCAGTTCAGATTATAAGTAAAGGACAGACCAAGGATGTTCAGTGTAGAAGAGGGGGATAGTTGAGTGTCATTGAAGAAGAGGGGATAGTTGTCTGGAAGATTGTGTCGAGTTGATAGATGGAGGAATTGAGTTTTTGAGGCATTGAACAATACCAAGTTTGCTCTGCCCCAATCAGAAATTTTAGAAAGATCAGAAGTCAGGCGTTCTGTGGCTTCCCTGCGTGATATGTTTACCTCCTGAAGGGTTGGACGTCTATGAAAAGACGTGGAAAAGTGCAGGGTGGTATCATCAGCATAGGAGTGGATAGGACAAGAAGTTTGGTTTAGAAGATCATTAATGAATAATAAGAAGAGAGTGGGTGACAGGACAGAACCCTGAGGAACACCACTGTGGTGGTGTTGGTGTTTTTATCTTATTTTCCTTCTTAGAATTACTTTCCGTCCTCCTCCTCCTCCTCCTCCTGACAACTATTGTTACCTTGGTGATAGAAAAAAAAAAAAAAAAGTGCCCCATCAGGAAACCCTGGAGACAATCTTTCCTGCTCTTTCCCTCCACTTTCCCTCCCATTTCTAATTTTCTTTTTTTCTTTTCTCTTTCCTTTATCTTTCCATCTTTTTCCTTTTCTTGTTCCTTTTTCTTCCTTTATGTCTCATTGTTTTTCCTCTTTCCTTCCCCATTCTTTCTTCTCTCCCTTTTTCTTTTCCTCCTTAACTGTCTTGTCTCCATTTCATTTCATTATGTTTTTTTTTTATTACGATGTTTCGTCTTATGTTTTTTTTTCTCTTTTCCTCTTCCTTGTTGTTATTGTTGTTGTTGTTGTTGTTGTTGTTGTTGTTGTTGTTGCTGTTGCTGTTGCTGTTTATGTTGTTGTTGTTGTTGTTTATTACTACTACTCTCTGGTTCCCTTCTTCACTCCCTTTTCCTTCTCCCTGTTTATTCATCTTTCCTCTTCCCCTCTTTCATCTCCCATTCCTTTTCTTTCTCCATTATTCTCCATTTTCTCCTTCTCTCACTTTCCTCCTCACCTTCCCTTGTTTCCATTTCTCACTTTACTGTTTATGCTCTCTCTCTCTCTCTCTCTCTCTCTCTCTCTCTCTCTCTCTCTCTCTCTCTCTCTCTCTCTCTCTCTCTCTCATTCACTTCCGGTTTTCGCTTTCCTCCCTCCTTTCCTCCCTCTCCCTTCCTGTAGTTTGTCGAAGAAAGACTTGTTAAATTTGTAGAGAAAATGAGTCGTTGTAAACTTTTAAGAAAGGGAAGTTAAAGGACAGAGAGAGAGAGAGAGAGAGAGAGAGAGAGAGAGAGAGAGAGAGAGAGAGAGAGAGAGAGAGAGAGAGAGAGAGAGAGAGAGAGAGAGAGTCAGGGTGATAAATAGATAGATAGATGTATGAGTAAACTTTATGAAATGATTGACTGATAGATAAAAAATAAATAAATAAATAAATAAATAATATATATATATATATATATATATATATATATATATATATATATATATATATATATATATATATATATATATATATATATATATATATATATATATATAGACAATAATTAGGTCGATATTTTTTTTATGTTTATAGACAGATAGATGAATAGATAGATAGGGATATAGAGATGGATGGTCAGATAGACAGATAGATAGATACAAAAGATAGATAAATAGATAGGGAAGAGAAATAGGTAGATAAATACGTAGTGAAATAAGAAGATAGGTAGATAAATATGAAGATACTTAAACAGATAGATAGACAAACAGACAGTATAGAAAGATAAATAGATGCAAGTAGACAGGTAGGCATGAAAGTATAAATATATACATTTCTTTTTTAAACAGTTTGACGCACCTTGCCTCTCCACCTTGCCCCACTCCTTGTCAACACCTCCCATAGTGCTGGCTCTGCTACAAACCCTTCACTTCTTCAATAGTTGTGGTTAAAAACATTAATAATGGATGCAGCATTGATAAGTAATGAGGCGCTCACACAACATTTTCAGTCTTTACCGTTTTACTTATTTTAATCTTGTGTTTATTTATGTATTTATTCATTAATTATTGTTGTTGTTGCTGTTGTTTTTGTGTATTATTGTCACTGTTGTTATTATTGTTATTATTATTATTATTATTATTATTTTTATTATTAGTATTAGTATTAGTAGTAGTAGTAGTAACAGTAGTAGTAATGGTGGTTGTAGTGTTTTAGTGGAAGTAGTAGTAGTAGTAGTTGGAGTGTTTTAGTGAAAGTAGTAGTAGTAGTAGTAGTAGTAGTAGTAGTAGTAGTAGTAGCAGCAGTAGTAGTAGTCGTAGTTGTAATGGTGGTGGTGGTAGTAGAAGTAGTAGTAGTAGTGGTGGTGGTAGTAGTAGAAGCAGCAGCAGCAGTAGTAGTAATAGTAGTAGTAGTAGTAGTAGTAGTAGTAGTAATAGCAGTAGTAGTAGTAGTATTCGTTACAATGTTTTAGTAGTAGTAGAAATAATAGTAGTAGTAGTAGTAGTAGTAGTAGTAGTAGTAGAAGCAGCAGCAGTAGTAGTAGTACTACTAGTAGTAGTATCAGTAGTAGTAGTAGTAGTAGTAGTAGTAGTAGTAGTATTCGTTTCAATGTTTTAGTAGTAATAAAAGTAGTAGTAGTAGTAGTAGTAGTAGTAGTAGTAGTAATATTCATAGTTAATATTTTTATCATCATCATCAGATTAACGATCTTTTTTTTTTTAACGAGATTTTCCTCGTAATTGCTTGTTATGTTCCTGCAAGGGATTGTAAACATTCCTAATATTGCTAACACTCACTCTTTTCTATCATTTGAGAGGGCGTGGGGGCGGGGCGGCCACAGTGCGCCCCTTCACTGTGTTTAGACAGGAGGAGAGCGGCATGGCAGGTAAGCCTCTCCGGTGCCTCTTACTGGCAATACATTTTTTATCACATGGAAATCAAAGTAAAGGCAGAATCAAGCGATATATAGATGGCAAAATGTCACAAAACGCCGATGGGAAGTGAGGGACGTAATATTTCTCTTTGTAGCAAGGCTGTGTCATTGGGAAGCGTTATCGTGTGTATTGGTAGACACGTCGATCTGTATCTCAAGCCTCATCTCACATCATGGAGTGTGTGGGTCTGTCTGCGTGTGTAAAGGTGGACGTGGTGATTGCGCCTCAAGCTTCACCACTTGTCATGTACTCTGCCTGCCTCTTGATGCACCTGTGTAAAGGTTGTTGTGTCGTTGTATTGTTTGTGATGTATTCTACCTGTCTCTTTATTCACCTGTGTAAAGGTTGTTGTATCGACCAATGACTTAACTTTATTGTTTGTCATATATTCTACCTGTCTCTTTATTCACCGGTATAAAGGTTGACGGGTTGATCTATGTATACCTCAAACTTTATCCCTCATGTACTCTTTTTGTCTACATGATTCACTGCAGTAAATAAGATAATAAAATATGGGAAGCTGTAAGAGGCCATCAGGCCTAGACGTGACGGTCTGTGTTCAAAACACACTTATTTCCACCTCTCATCACCATCCATACATTTGTCTAGTTGCCATTACGGAGCAAAAGATAGTTATGCAGTTAATTTGTAGTTAGTAAGATTGCGTGTTATCTTGGTCCTGCCGAGGCTTCTGTCATCAGCGAAGAGTTAGTAAGTTGCGTGCACGTCTTAGTTCTGGTGAAGGAAAGACACGACATTTGAAGTAAAAAGTTTCATACTGTCATTACCGAGGAGTTAGTAAGGCTGCGAACATATCTTGGTCCAGGTGAGGCGTGAAGGAAACGCGACAAGTGAAGTAAAGAATGTCGTACTTCTTACCAAGGAGTCATTAAAGCTGCATGGACGTCTTGGTTAAGAAGAAGGCGTAATGGAAACACGCGACAAAAGGAGACTGTTTATTGACATGAGGTGGAGGCGGGCGGCACACACCTGCGGGCGGCACACACCTGCGTGCGTAACACACCCGCGGGCGACCTCCAGTCCTCGCCACCAGTCGTCTGGCCTCCTCTATAACAAAGCTCACCGTCGGGCCGAGGCGTTTCGAAATACAAGTTTCCTAAGAGACGAGCCTATCGGGAAATACACATACGTAAATACTTTTTCCTCAGTATTTTTTTTTTTGTCCGTAAGCCTAAGATTACATAAAGTGTATAAAAATACACACACACACACACACACACACACACACACACACACACACACACACACGGTGCAGTGACTCCATAATCTTATAAATAATACAAATCTTATCTCATTATTAATAATGATTTTTCATGAGTTTCCTTCTGTCTGTGTGTCTGTATGTCTCTTTTGTCTGTCTTTTTCTTCCTTTGTATCACTAACTCACTACCTCAAATTATTTTCTCCAATTTCTGATAAACGATTTTAAAAATTTTCCTTTCTGTCTTTTGTAAACTTAACTGTAAATGTTGAAAAGAAATGTCGCTATGGAAATAACGAGTCACTTATCACACACACACACACACACACACACACACACACACACACACACACACACACACACACACACACACACACACACCTCCGTTTCTAGATAACAGTGGAGGCGGAAACATGTATCCGACACGTGCCACAGGTGTTGTATTGTTATTACCCTTTGTAAGTCACGCCAAGTCACCTTCTCACGTCTTCACTTCCTCCCCAGCCATGCAACACGCAACACACCCTCCGTTCCCCTCCCACACCAACACTCCCCTCCGCACTAAGAAACACTCATCATCCAGCGCCAAGGTGGTTTTTTTTTTTCTTTTTACATTGAGACATTTTCAGAGTAATGTTTTTTTTTTCTTTTTCTTGTCATGTCTTCCTCTCTTTTCCTTTTATTACTTTTCTTAGCAATGATTTTTTCGTTCTTAAGAAAGACTTAATTTTTCAGCTACATTGCTTTTTTCTCCCTCTTCTTATTTCTTTCTGTAAGCATCATGTTTTCACTTCACTATAAAGAGTTTTATTTATGTTATTTTAAATTATCACTATTATTTTTGTCATTTTTTTTTTGTGTGTAATAAGGTGTAAAGTTTTTTTTTCCGAAGTCTTCTTAATTTTCTGCTTCTTTTTTCGCCAGTAAGGATAATTTTCATTATCACTTTTTTTTCACATATCACTTTTTTTTTGTCTTCCTTTCCTAAACAATTTTTTTCCAAACATGTTTTAATGTTTTTTTTTTATTTCCTTTTATAAGCAACTTTTTTCCGCTCTCGCAAGAAGACGCTACCAGATTGTAAAAGTAGCACATTGTTTTTATCTTCCTTTCCTGAAATCCCAGAGTAATGAAACTTGTCCTGTGCAAGTCACGCCACACACACTCAGCTCCTTAGGATAACACTCTTACACTCTCCCAGTAGCACTTTGCGATCACACATTATTTCACCGTTGTTTTACTCCTTGCCTCTTACTTAATATATATCGTCTTTCTCTTATACATCTTCTACAAGTCAACATATTTATTTTTATGTTTATTACACTTCACTTTGATTTTTCACTTACATTAATCTGATGAAATATTCCCGAGTGTATTTATCTGTCCATCACATTTACAGTTAGAAAGACTTCATGTTACTTAACGTGTCTTGCTTATTTTCCGTGTATTTTTCTGTGCAAACATTACTGTCCTAGGTTTATCTGTTTGTCTGTCACGTTTACTGTTAAAAAGTCGTCATATTAATTAGCGTACCTTGATTACCTTCCGTTTATTTTTCAGTAAGTGTGACTCGTTGTTTCATGTATACTTTCCATTACATTTAGTGGCAGTAAGTCAGTACATTAATTGTCTGTCAGTCACATTTGTTCTCCGCTCGTCTATATTGTTTTACCTGTCACCACATTAATGGATTGGGGGAGTTCCACCTTTAAGTTGCGCCGCGCCGTCGGGTCACACAGTATTCCACCTTTAATAAACACAAATTATGCCAGTTTGGCACAGTATTGCCCTCCACCTCAAGACAACACACTTGCTCATTAATCCCAGTCCTGGCAACACTGCAAAACCACACACTCCAACAGGACCTGGCCTGCAACACAAACTCACACTTTTAACAATGGCTTTACTGTAACACTGCAACTTTATGGCTTTTTACACTTAAGGAATTACATGGCATTGCAACACTATGCCTCTTCATGGAACACACTCCAACACTGTCTGCAACACACGATCGTAATATCGATCTTACTTTTGCAACACAAAAAAATTACACTTTTAACAAATTCATATATAACTTACAATTTTGGGAGTATTTCAGCACTAGTCTCCTTCCTGAAAACACACAACATTGCCTGCAACACACATTCTTAACATTGATCTCACTTCTGCAACATTCTAAATATAACACTTTTCTCTCAACAAATCCATGCACAGCTTACAATTTTGGCAACCCTCCAACAAAACTTTCCGACACTCTTTACAACACACTCTCTTAACATTCATTTATTCTTTGCAACACAACAAATTTACATTTTTTTTCTTAACAAGCCCATACATTAATTACGTACAATTTTGGCAACTTTCCAACAACAAACCTTCGCCTGACAAAACACTACAACACTCCTAGCAACACAATCTTTCTTACCATTGATCTTATCTTTATCTTAATCTCCTCGACAATAAGTCACACACACACACACACACACACACACACACACACACACACACACACACACACGCACGCAGCTCAATCCTCTTCTAGCAAGACGTGCCGAGGCTGGGCGCGCAGTTTAAGTCTCTGAGGTGTATGGCCGCGTCGCCTCTGTATTATATCTCAGTTCAAGGTGGGCTTCAATCTTACGTTAGAAATTATTCCCGTCCATTATAAAGTGAGACGAGACCCAGCTATGCACGAGCCGTCAATAACGCGACCTTCACTTCCCTTACTTCCCTCCTTCCTTCCTTCCCTTGCGCTGTGGTCTGCCTCACATATCACCTCTCATTCCCGCACATCACCTATCTCTCTCTCTCTCTCTCTCTCTCTCTCTCTCTCTCTCTCTCTCTCTCTCTCTCTCTCTCTCTCTCTCTCACTCATATTTACCTGACTAACTCTCTTAACTTAATGAATTGATAGTGTATTGTGTTTTCGTCATACTAGAATTCATTAGTCTTCATTTTGTGTTGCCTTGATAAAGAGAATGTGCTAAGTAAAGGTTAATCTGTCACGCTCTTTTGTATTTGTGTGCTTTGTTTAGTTTTCATAATGATACAAGGTAAGCTTTATATATTTTGATCAGAAATGCTTATCAATCTGCAGTCAGTCTAATCTAATGATTAGTGATCAAGTTGTCAGTCTGATTTAATGTAATCGTGGAGGTGACAAACACCCCACCCAATGTTTGCGTCAATCAAGCTGTGAATTTGTGGCCAATCTGATCTAATTTTGCAGGTGAAATTCTCAGTCTGTGTCGATCTACAGTCAATGTAATCAAATGGTGCCAGAATGTCACTACATGCATTGCCCTTCAAAACACACCCTTATCTTTCCTTCTCTTTCCCCCAATTAACTAGAATTTATGTATAGTTTTCTTTATATATTTATTTTGAAACTGGTAATTTCCACTAATGTCCTTTCTGTCTTCTGCATGGTTGTTGTCATTATAGTGTCACGCTGCCTTCTGAGTGACCAAGAGAACTTATTTCAAAGCACTTCCACTACTTACAAGAGCCTCTAGTTGAAGCTACAAGGGTTTTTAAGGCTATTTTTTACGCTTTTAGTGACAGATTGACATGGTACCTACATTAATAACAGGAGAAACAGTCTTGAGAAGCCGGCTAAGCATCTCTGTGGCCTTTTAGTCGTGGTAAGTGAGCGAAGACTTTCTGAGTACGAGGCCAAGTTGACTCTTTTCTCGCGGAAGACGATCGTGAGTGTCCTTAGTCGCCAGAGCGAGACCAGAGACCCAGCGCTCGATGTTGCCTTTTCGTTTTGTCTCTGCTTCCGACACACTAATTACATTCATCACCACAATAGTTCGTTCCCTTCCGTAGCAGATTAAAGCCGCGATAATAAACAGTGCTGGTTCGAGTCTCTCTCTCTCTCTCTCTCTCTCTCTCTCTCTCTCTCTCTCTCTCTCTCTCTCTCTCTCTCTCTCTCTCTCTCTCTCTCTCTCTCTCTCTCTCTCTCTCTCTCTCTCTCTCTCTCTCTCTCTCTCTCTCTCTCTCTATATATATATATATATATATATATATATATATATATATATATATATATATATATATATATGTAGATCTGTTTGAGCATCTCTGAAAGATTTGTCATAATAATTAGAGTTTATGTGCATCGGAATTTATAATCTCTGAGTGCTTCCCGCAGGGATAGTATTTTTTTCTAACTGTCACAGATCAAGTGACCTGACTGCACAGTTCTGGAAACATACACACACACACACACACACACACACACACCACACCACACACACACACACACACACACAACACACACACACACACCACACACACACACACACACACACACACACACACACACACACACACGGATAGCTGCTGTACTGGCTACACGCTTGTGTTTCTGGATTCTCAGTGATAGTTTTTATTTTAAACTTTGCAACACGAGTAGTAACAAGCAGCGGCAGCAGCAGCCACAGGAGCCCGCCGTTCCAACACAGCCAAACAGCACAGCCACAAAGGCAGAGCCACACACAGCACACAGCCGCTCAACCACACACACACACACACACACACACACACACACCACACACACACACAGCACAGCACAGCACAGCACAAAGCCACACCAACACACATCCACACAGCCCATACAACCACACAGCACACAGCCGCGGAGTGCACAGATGCTGGTGGACTGATCCCTGAAGCGGCTGTGTCCTCTCGGAAATTCTAGAGAATGTGGCCTCTTGTTTCCAGCTTAACGAGGTCTCTAAATCCTTGTGCAAATAAGGGTTTAGCAGGAGTTCAGGGCGTCTGCAGTGAAAATAGAATTATCTTGTTACGTATTTGAAGCTGCCATCCAATCAGTGGGGAGCAGGTGATGAGGGTTTCTTGCTCCGCCCACCAAGGGACGTCATCTCCTCCCACCACTCGCCTTTCGCCTCTATTCCAGGTTCAACGCCCCACTCACTGGCGTCGTTTTTGGCAGTTTCCCTAGTGTCGTGGGTTGGCGCCATGTACCAGTCCTCCTCCAGTTGTTTCTGTCTTCTACATCTTCCTCAGTGACTCCTATCCTTTTGTAATTCTACCGTAATTCCATCCCTCCACCTCTCTCTTTGTCTTGCCCTCGATCTCTTTCCCCAAACTGTGTCCTGGTGAACTGCTGGTGCCGTGCAGTGTCGCTGTGTACCGTCTCCCACTCTGGATCATCGATGTCAAGTGTCAGTCAGTTACAGTACATATGGTTTTAGCATAAACTTGGTTCTTGTATTTTGATGGTGTTTTTAGCTTAATATTTTCACCTGCCGAGCAATATGACCTTGTCATCTTGGTGTCAGTCAGTCAGTTAAAATATAATAAGTTTAAGTGAATTTACATGATGTTTTCACGTCACGATTTCTCCTTATACGATGCCTGCAAATTTCTATTTATCGTGCAGAAGGAGAAATACCTATACCCAACACATATTGCTGCAGTGATGCAGCGTGGAGAGAGATATCTTCGTGTGCTGCTGAAAGCTTCGTTCTGAATATATGTGGGTATTGCAGGACACCTGGCGGGTCTGTCCCTCCTGCGGGAAATGGAGTATGTGCTAAGCATTCTTACCTGGTTAGTAGTAAGTTGCATGTTGAAAGGAGCCGTATATATTTTTTTCTTTTGCTCTTGCAGTCTCTAGCCAGCCTCTTTTACAGGCAAGTATATCACTCCCAGGCAGCTTCATCTAAAAAAAAAATAAACAAATAAAGTAGAAAGCTTTGTGCAGGAATGTGAACGATGTTCTCTGTATATGAAAGCTTTATTAAGAAAGGTTTGTCCGTACATGAAAGTTTTATTAGGAAAAGCTTAATTCCTGACATAATTACGTATTCGGATCGAAGTTGCGTCCTTCTAAGAGAAGAAAGACTACATACACTCTAGGAAAGAAAACAGTATCAATGTTTTTGTCGATGAAAACTTCATATAATGGATGACTTTATCCTTGACGAGAGAAAGGTCATTGCTGGAGGAAAAAACCCTCAGAAGTTAATTAGTTCCAAAGTTAACGAGAGAGAAAAAAAAAAAGACAAATAGGAAAAGCCAATAAAAATGTTGCAGCCCAGGGAGGCGGCCATGACCACATGACCACCTCGCAGGAAGGGAAGAATCCTGCGGTGCTTCCTTCAGGATAAAGGATGGCGGAGGCTGCAACCTTTTCCACGTAAATTAACCGCCAGCTCGGAGTGGGGAATGTATTTCTCTATTACTTGCATGGTTTTGTTTGAGGTTATACTGTTAGAAGGAGGTTGCGAGCAGTGGTTCGTGGAGGTTAGGTCAGGATGCGAGCAGTACAGGTTAGTGGAGACTAGATGTAGATGTGTTACTTCTCTCTCGTGTTGGGTTAGGTTAGGTAAGGTTAGGTTGCGAGCAGCACTGGTTCGTGGAGACTATAAGCTGGTGTGGTTGCTCAGCTGTCAGGTTAGGATGGGTTAGGCTAGATTGTGGGCAGATTCGTGGACACTAGTAGGTGTGTTGCTCCGCCCTCAGTTGGTTTAAGTTAGGCTACGAGAAATACAGCTTCCTGGACACTAAAAACGTGTCGTATTACTCTGCAGATGTTGATGCCACCAAGTTTTTAAAACTTTTTTTATTTTCTTCTCTTTATTCTTTTTTTTTTTTCTTTGGCCAGAGCATCTCTGACTGACGGCTTCTTGTAGCTTCGCTTATTTTCTTGTGTTCTTATATTCTTACATACTTGTGTGTAAATCACACGATTTATTTTTTGGGGGTGTTTTGTTTGCCTATTTTTTTTCTTTTATTTATCTTTAAATTTATTTGTATTTCTGTTTTTATTTATCTATTTTTTTTTGTCGTATGTATGTATAGTGCTGTCCGATTTTTTTTTTTTTTTACAATATTCTTGATTTTCTTTCCTTTTATTTCTTTTTTTTTTTTTTTTATCTACGTAGGGCCGTGATTTTCCTTTGTTTTGTAAGTGAGCCTTGGTGTGGACTCTCTCTCCTCTCTCTCTCTCTCTCCTCTCTCTCTCTCTCTCTCTCCTCTCTCTCTCTCTCTCTCTCTCTCTCCTCTCTCTCTCTCTCTCACACACACACACAGTAATGTAACTTCACAAAATATCCCTAACGACATTTCCTTTGTCGTTGCTTTTGGATCTTTGTACTTTCCATTGTGATCTCACCTTATTATTTTTATTTTTTTTCTTGTGTAGATCCAATTGGCCGCAGCTCTTGTCTCTTGTTTCTTGTCTCAGGCCCTTCCGTGTTTCATTATCTTTTGAGTCTTGAGTGCACGCGCCGTTTCTCATTACTTTTTCCTCCCTTTTTTTTTTGTTGTTGTTTTTCCGCGCCCTTAAGCTTTCTAAGTGCACACAGTGTTCCTCTTAATCCTTGTCTTGTTTTCAGTTCAGCTTTGAGTCTTGTTTTTTTTTTTTTTTTTTTTTTTTTTTTTTTTTTTTTTTGAAGGGTGGAATGCGAAGGGAAGAGGGTTGGGTTCCCTCCGCCCCCGCCCAGCTCTGAGGCGGCGCCGGCCCAGGTAAAGGTGACCACTGAGCAAAGAGCGCTTTGATGTTTAATGCACGCCGCGGGAGGACACGTCCTGGGTGTGTTCGCGCGAGGTTTGCTTGGCACTTTTCCACGTGTACCCTTAGTTCCGAGCACGCCGGTACCTCATCAAATGTCACCCAGCCTCTTCAAAAACTGTTTCTATATTTCACTTCCGCGCCCACCACTGCCGCCACCTCTGCTTGTTTCGAAGTGACTCCTCACAGCAAATCAACCCATTTTTATAGGACTAAATCAGACGCAGCAGCGCTTTACACCCTCGACTTTCTTAGTAATCAGATGGTGTTTATCTCCTTAGTTCCTCACAATTCCACCACATCACAACTCGTAAGCCATACAACTCCTCAAAACACTTCATAATCACTCCATCATAACACCTAAGCATTTCTCTAAGCGTGGTAATAATGAAAGTGTTCGGTTTCAAGACAGTTATCCTTAAATTTGATTTTTTTTTTCTTTACTGACTGGCACCTCAGTGGACGTTTTTTTCGTTTGTTTGCACTGAGTTAGGGCCCAATCATATATATATATATATATATATATATATATATATATATATATATATATATATATATATATATATATATATATATATATATATATATATATAATATATCCTTCTTCATACGACCTTAATCCCAGTGTATTGCAGGGTCAGCCGCTGGAGTTACCCTTCTCCATCTGTTTCTATCTTCTTGCACTCCCAGCTTGTTCATATCACTTCTTATTACGACTCTCCATCTTATTCTTTTGTCTCCCAACCCTCCTTCTCCCCCTAACCTCCACCATCATTGCCTTCCTCACTTGTTCGTCCTCTTCTCTCATATATATATATATATATATATATATATATATATATATATATATATATATATATATATATATATATATATATATATATATATATATATATATATATATATATATATATATATAAAGTGGTTATAT
Source organism: Scylla paramamosain (assembly GCF_035594125.1). Taxonomy (NCBI): domain Eukaryota; kingdom Metazoa; phylum Arthropoda; class Malacostraca; order Decapoda; family Portunidae; genus Scylla; species Scylla paramamosain. The sequence continues at coordinate 467,190 of NW_026973718.1, forward strand.
CTAAGTTATGTTGTTAGGTAGGCGGTGCTTGTTACTGTTTGCATTTAATCAGGAGTTGGTAAATCACAATTCATGACGTGAACTGCGCGTGGCGCCCTGAGGCACCTTCACCAGGTGCGGGTGAAGCATCAGATTTTCCTGGGTGGGAAGAGAGTTGTGGAACTTGCGTGTCTGTGAAAAGAAAGAACCTGCATGAACCATTTACTGAGGGGGTGAAATGGATAGTGCTTGACAAAGGATGCGCTCTAGATACTCGGAGCGTGACATTTATAAAACACAAATAGCGACACTCATAAAGAAAAAAAAAATGTAGTTATGTAAATAATTCTGCCACGTCAAAATTTGAATAGAAAATGGACCATGTAATTATCTAATACATAAGGTTTCCAGACACTTCTCTAGTTATGGATAACCCTTCTTGCTCTCTTCTTCCGGAACTGGCACCTTCAGTGGGCCTTTTTTCTACTTTTTTTTTTTTTTGTAACCCTGAGGTCGGTTACCCCCTCACCCCCTCATCAACATATGTTCTAAGCGTTCGCCTTACACGCTTATAAGTACACCAATAGAAATATACCAGTGCCTAATACATCTTTCATAGTAAATAATTAAGTAAGCAACATCCCTCACCTCCTTGCGGTCGTCTGGCTTCATGGAGGGCGAGGGCGTGAGGGAGAGGTACTGCAGGTTCTCTGGTGTGCTGGCTTCCCACGTGAAGCCCAGAGAGCTATCAGGGGTTGGGTTCCTGGTGAGAAATAACGAAAAATTATAATTATAATGATGAGTAATAAAAGACAGACCACTGTTGGACTGGTGAGTAATACAAAGATTTATTATCATTGCAATGATGAGTGATACAAAAATAAACTATTGCTGCAATGATGAGTAATACAAAAAGTAATTATTGGAGTGTGGTGGTGAGGAATAGCAGGATTAAGCAGATCTTTTTCTCTAACTTTTCAACACCATCAAAACATTGTAGAAATAAAGATCCCCTGCTTAATTCTGTGTTTTCTCACCACTGCCCACCATCGCCAACTCACTTGTCTAATCTATGCAGTAAAGAGGTAATTTTTTGCAGTGATATGTAGTACACAGGCAAACTATCGTTGTTGTTGGTGTCACCGTGTCACAGTGAATGGATGGAAGCATTGATAAGTCTTACCTGACATCAGCACTTCCTGAAGAGCCTCTAATGCAGCAATGGTACAATGATAAGCCTTACTTTTATCATCTTATCCTCTAAAACTATCAGTCTCCTCCACAAAAGGGTCCCACCTTCCATCTCACCCCGCGGCAGCAAAGTTAGTGCACTGATAAGCAATACTTAATCATCTTGCCCACTCTAAAACTCTCAGTCTTCCATAAAGACTTCTGAAATCAGGACCTCCGTCCTCCATCTCACCCCGTGGCAGCAAAGTTGGTCCACAGAGTCGTGATGATGTCCCTGAGGGTGAGGTCGTCGGGCAGCTGTAAGTCCTTGGGTCGCTGTGGGGGTGCTGTTCGTGGCGACAAGAGAGGGCCGCCGCGGAACAAGTAGTACAGATCGTCTACGTGACTCACCCCTGTCAGAATTGACGATCAGAAACCGATTAAAAATTCCTGGAGAAAACCATTTGAGGGAAGAAAACTGGGAGGACGACAGAGAAGGAGATGGAGCGGTGGAATTGCTTTAGAACTGCAAACAATAGCAGTCACAGAGGAAGATTCAAGGGACAGAAACAACAGGATAGGCTCGTACATTGCGCCAACCACTCACTCGAGGGAAACGCCGAACGGAAAAGATAAGAAAAGGAAGATGTGATTCACTCATGTCAGAACAAAAAAAAACACAAGAAAGTAAGGGAAGCTACAAGAAGTTGTCAGGCCTACATGTGGTACTCCCCACATGAAACATACTGCCTACTTCCTTTCATTATCCTCAGCCTCAAATTTGGCCACTCCTCTTTTAAAGCTCCGTAGTGCTCATGGCACACATCACAGTGACTCATGGCACACTTCACAGTGACTCATGGCACACATCACAGTGACTCATGGCACACATCACAGTGACTCATGGCACACATCACAGTGACTCATGGCACACTTCACAGTGACTCATGGCACACATCACAGTGACTCATGGCACACATCACAGTGACTCATGGCACACATCACAGTGACTCATGGCACACATCACAGTGACTCATGGCACACATCACAGTGACTCATGGCACACATCACAGTGACTCATGGCACACATCACAGTGACTCATGGCACACATCACAGTGACTCATGGCACACATCACAGTGACTCATGGCACACATCACAGTGACTCATGGCACACATCACAGTGACTCATGGCACACATCACAGTGACTCATGGCACACATCACAGTGACTCATGGCACACATCACAGTGACTCATGGCACACATCACAGTGACTCATGGCACACATCACAGTGACTCATGGCACACATCACAGTGACTCATGGCACACATCACAGTGACTCATGGCATACATCACAGTGACTCATGGCACACATCACAGTGACTCATGGCACACATCACAGTGACTCATGGCACACATCACAGTGACTCATGGCACACATCACAGTGACTCATGGCACACTTCACAGTGACTCATGGCACACTTCACAGTGACTCATGGCACACATCACAGTGACTCATGGCACACATCACAGTGACTCATGGCACACATCACAGTGACTCATGGCACACATCACAGTGACTCATGGCACACATCACAGTGACTCATGGCACACATCACAGTGACTCATGGCATACATCACAGTGACTCATGGCACACATCACAGTGACTCATGGCACACATCACAGTGACTCATGGCACACATCACAGTGACTCATGGCACACATCACAGTGACTCATGGCACACATCACAGTGACTCATGGCACACATCACAGTGACTCATGGCACACATCACAGTGACTCATGGCACACTTCACAGTGACTCATGGCACACTTCACAGTGACTCATGGCACACATCACAGTGACTCATGGCACACATCACAGTGACTCATGGCACACATCACAGTGACTCATGGCACACATCACAGTGACTCATGGCACACATCACAGTGACTCATGGCACACATCACAGTGACTCATGGCACACATCACAGTGACTCATGGCACACATCACAGTGACTCATGGCACACTTCACAGTGACTCATGGCACACATCACAGTGACTCATGGCACACTTCACAGTGACTCATGGCACACTTCACAGTGACTCATGGCACACATCACAGTGACTCATGGCACACATCACAGTGACTCATGGCACACTTCACAGTGACTCGGACACAGCTGTGTTTTAGTTTTTCAACAAGATTATATCTCATACCACAAATTATGTATAAATAAATTAAAATGTTAAGTAATGATGAAAAGGGATGCAGTGCTATTACTAATAAAAATGATGGCAGCGATGAGATGGTGGTGATGGCAATAATGACTGGAATTTGTCGTGATGCAGGATATTAATAGTATAGGATAAGAGTTATTGGTAGTGGTAATGGTGATGGTAAGAAGGCTGGTGATAGTTGCTACGTATAGCGGTGGTGGCGACAGCGCTGGTGATAACATCAGGAGTGGTAGTGGCTATGCCAAGCACCTTCTGTTTTTATGAGTATTTAAGTCGAGAACCACCCTTGATGTCTATAAAATCTCTGACAGTTATTCATTGCCTTGAAGTGACATAGGGGATATGATGTTACAAGCAAAATTCTTTGTGTCAGTTATCAGGATCTGTTATGTAAGAGTGGCTCCAAACAAGGGCAATAAAAGGGCAGAAAAAAGCCCACTAAAGGTGCCAGTCCCCAGTTATTTTGCCAGTGTTCTTAAAACATCTGCCTAAACATTCGTCACTGAACTGACCGCCTCGTGTCAGTGTTGACGCCGCGGTGCCTCGGGCAGGTTGTGGGCCAGGCATTGCTTACACTTGTTGTCGCAGGAAGGGCAGATCAGTTGGCCGAAGGAGAGCTGGGCGTAGTGCTGCAGCTCGTAGCGGTAAATCTTCCCTGCGTGGTGGGCGGAGATGCGGTCATGAGGCACGGCGAAGTAGTGGTCAGTGAACATCTGTCAAAATCATATATAATAAGACTAGTAAGAACAAAAACTAAGAGTTATTTTTGTTATTTTCAATAGTAATAACTATTATTATGTCTATCATATTTTAAATAATATATTATTATTATTTTGATAACTAAAAGAATTAGAACGTTCACACCATCCAACTACTACTACTACTACTACTACTACGAACATGAGATAATAAGGGAAACGGCAAGAATCCATCAGATCAACCCGTGACAGTCCCTGAATGCAACATGCTTGTTCATCTCCACCTATCATCTTCATACGTGAGTCTAGTTTTTAAAGCTCCCTCATAATTCATCACTAATCACTAACAACTACGGTTACAAGGCTTTTTCACAGCAGAATGATCACGGAAAAGTTTACCGTACAGAACACCAGCTGGCAGTTCTGTATGTTTAAGATGTAACATAGGTGCGAATTTAAGAATGAACAGTGAAAACACTGCCGGCATCCTCTTGTCTCAAGTGTTAAGGTGTAACATCCCCTCACGTAGAGCCGTGTCTTCTCATCCTTATGTCATATATGTAAACAAGTAATTTTCACATTGCAATTACATCCAAAGTTTACGGAGCATGTGCAGCAAAAAACAGACTTAGGCTCCAGTGTTGGTGCTCACCCTCATGAAGTCGTCAGAGTGCGCCTCGGTGACGTGCGTGGTGCCCAAGTAGTGGAGGTACAGCTGGCGGGATACAGCCTCCGGGTCCTCACTCCTGCCCTCAAGCTGAAGGGACGCAGGCCCGGCCATGCTAAAATTGTGCTGTAGCTCCTCCAGTAACTGTTTTTTGCCAATGCAGCTTAAAAAAAATAAATAAATAAATAAAAATCTTCAAAACAATAGATTTTGAAGGTAATTATTCCCTCAGACATTTCAGTTAGTGAAGCATGATCTTTAACCACGTAAGTTGGGTGATAATTACGCAAGGCGAAAAGAGCCCCGTCGTCTTTGGTAATGCCTGATATGATGTCCACCCGGGTGCTGCACCCCTCGCTTATCAGCAGGGCAGGGTGACGCGGCAGGAAACGGCCGTCCACCCAGGGCGTGAAGGTGAGCGGCAGCACTCCCCATCTCTGTACAAGTTAAATGGCCTCAGAACTGTAATTTGAATATATCCACAATTGAATGTTCAAGTTAAATGAGCAAGTAGTCCTGACACCTGGCACAGTGAGTGCCACTCACTCTGGAGCTTTCGTAACGAGGAAAGAGAGCCTTTGCATCCAGCCCCTGCAGGCACAGAAGGAGCGTGTTGCTGCCCTGGTCTGTGGGACACCCAAGGCTGCCGCCCACTTCAATTGCCTCTTTGCGAGGATTACTGTTGATAGTCAAGGACGTCAGTGCTGTTCCAGACTGCATGATAGCACGGGAGAAAAGATCTGTCAAAACAATACAACTTGTCTCACTACATGCAAATATGTGAACAAATCGATATACAAGGTTGAAATTATATATATATATATATATATATATATATATATATATATATATATATATATATATATATATATATATATATATATATATATATATATATATATATATTGTGTGTGTGTGTATGTGTGTGTGTATAAACAAAGATGATGAGAACGAATGTGAAGTCCAAAAGGAATCCTACCTTAAACTTCCGGGACGAACATGAGGAGGTGGGCGGCGGCGCTGCCGGCACTCTCACCGAAGATGGTGACCCGCATGTTGTCTCCGCCAAAGAGGTGAATGTTGGTCTTCACCCACCGGAGCGCCAGGGTCTGGTCCTTGAGGCCCAGGTTCCCAGGCATCGCCAAGTCCTCGGTAGACAGGAAGCCTGTACAGTGAGAGAGAAGCAGTGAGAAGAGCAGTACACAGGCCGCGCCGCGTGTAAGAGAAGTCACCACCTCGCCACACACCACCCACCCAGGACACCCAGCCGGTACTGCACCACCACCAGCACGATGTCGTGGTCCAGGAGGACGTGAGGAGGGTACTCCTGGGCACTGCCATGGGTGAACCTTCCTCCGTGAAGCCAAACCATCACCGGGAAGCTAGCGTCTCCATTAATGTGATAAGATTGGTACTATTACACACACACACACACACACACACACACACACACACACACACACAGAGAGAGAGAGAGAGAGAGAGAGAGAGAGAGAGAGAGAGAGAGAGAGAGAGAGAGAGAGAGAGATGACTAAAAGGGGATGTAAAATATTCCTTACAAAAGATTAAAGTTTTAAATTTTACATTCGCTAGAAAAGCTTAGATTAAGAGGTATAACAAGAACAATTTAAACAAAATCCTTAGTGTTAGTAATCAGGATAGGACTAAAACTAATAAATTAAAAAAAAGGGAAGAAATTGGTTCTCAGATAGAGTGGTAGATGACTGGAATATATGCAGTAATCAGCCTACTAGTACCGAGTCACCTGGGTGCTTTAAAAAAGGATTAGTTAAATTTACTGATCGGGAAGGCAGGTGGACACAGGTTTTAGACAAGGACTGTCACCTAGTACGTGTAGGCCTACTTTCTTCTCCCAGCTTCCCTTATGCTCTTAGGTTCACATGTCACAGATTAAAGCAGTCTCTCCGGGGTTCTCTGCCTCACCTTGGGCACAAACACGTTGAGGTACAGGCAATCCTCCTCACCCAGCACTTCCTTTATTCCGACTTTCTCTGCTGCGGAGAAATACTGGATGCACGGCGGGGCGGGAATGGAGGCTTCCCCCATGGCCCCCCAGTCTGGGAAGGGCTCGGGATCCTGGAAGAAAGGACACACTATCTTCCAGTATTTTCCCACCCTCATTTTACAGTCTCACTCTGATGAAGTCAAGTGCTTTCATTACTCCGCAAATTTTCACCGTCTGCCGGCCTACCTTGAATCGCAGCCTCCCCAGTGGTGGCCGAGCGTAGGGAATGCCGTAGAATGACGAAAAGTCTCGGCCCTTCACCGATTCCTCCACAATGCCTGAGACGCGGCTATCCCTGGTATCAACGAATGGCACATCAGCAGCAGTCGCCACCACCACCACCACCACCACCGCCACCACCATCACCACCACCATCACCACCACCATCAGCGTCGCCAACAGAGCCGCACCACGCGCCATCCCTCTCTATTCTGCTGCTGTGAGATACAAGCGAGAGGAAGAGTATAGGAACAACTAAAATCAGTATTAGTGGCTTTTTATTTTGTCTGTATATTTTCTGTTGTGATTTTTTTCAAAACAAAATGTTTCCTCACACTGGGCGGCACTGTGACGCCAAAGATGGGTGCATAAAGGAAGCAAAGCGGCAACTGAACATCATAGGAAATACACAAAGCAGTCTTTTCAACGAGTAAAATAGAAGTGAAGCCACACGATGCTACGCTAAGTTTCCCGTCCATAGGGGGATGTTCAGCTTCTTAACTCAGAGACCACAGAACACTAAGTCAGATCTTGTTAAGTCCAGCTTGATTGTCATCAACACAGGGGTTCCCCAGGAATGTCACGTGCCATGTCTTAGTCTTCATACAGATAACTGTAGGAGCTGCATTGTCTCACTAACGCGTTTATTTGACAAAACATACATGATAATTTCATACCAGCCACAAAAATAAACTCATATTTGTACATCAGTCCACACACACACACACACACACACACACACACACACACACACACACACACACAGATAAGCGCGCACAAATGTTTCGTTCCTTAACAAAAGAAATATAAGATTATCTGCACTGCGTTGCAGAACTTACAATGCTCCCTCAGTGATGAGAGTCGGGTTGTTTAGTGCGCGGGCCGGGTGACAGACTGACGCACATGCTCCGTGACGCTCCTTTTATGTGAGAGCTTGATCACACGAGTAGATTTAAAGGAACATGATGAACGAGAGTTGTCAGTTCCCACAGGGCCCGTGAAATTGTGTACTACAGTTGTTTACGAGTACTGGGAATGCGGTTATGAGCGCGACACACACACACACACACACACACACACACACACACACACACACACACACACACACAGTCTTTTAGCCATCCTTCCGCAACCTGAGTTGAATCAAGTCTTACAAACTTAACGATTGGAGAAAGTTTGTGGATTCAGTTCTTTCGTGTCAGGTAATCACCTCAGCAAGGCGTCCTGCACAAAGAGACAGAGTGCTGACACGAAAACCGTATGAACTTCAAGGAAATATTTAATATTTAATGACGAGTGGTGATGCTGATGATGATCATATGTGTGTGTGTGTGTGTGTGTGTGTTGATGACAGTATTGCTATAACAAATAATATTGGTGATGATGGTAATAATGGTGATAATAATAATAATGATAATGATAATGATAATAATAATAATAATAATAATAATAATAATAATAATAATAATAATAATAATAATATATAATCCAATTACTTCCATTCTTGCTCTTACTTTGGTGTGAGATGGTTTAATGCATCAGCACATCTGAGCCTCACCACTGCATGGTTCCTATCCTGCCTTAGTATTCCTGACAGGCACTCGACGTGCTTAGGCAACACAGCTCACTCAGTTGCCGGGCGCTCGTATTGAGACTACGGTTGACAAACAGGAGGACATCCCTAGCTTGACGCAAGTATATTTGGTGAAAATCTGAGCGTAAAAATCGAGTAACCTACCCTGTCCCTCTCCCTCCTTCTCTGGGTCCTTCACTCTCCCACAGTCTGACTTCCTACACGGAGATGAAATGAGTATTTTTATCGAAAACTAAACACACAAAAGTCAAGTGACCTTCCATTAACCTTCACTCACATGTTGTTCCCTTGACTTTCTACCAGGAGTTTGTGAATTCCTCTCGTACTGGTTCTCCTCTCGCTGCGTGAATCGACCTTCCTCCCCGGTACCGTTGTTCCAGCGTAGGGCAATTCATTATATTCTTAGTTATAGTTCTTTAATTACATAAATAAGACAAGAGAAACTCTGTTTATAGCTTAGAATAATGCGTGCTGAAATGCATTAGAGATAAAGAGAGTAACTATGAAAAATAAATAGTATGATGTAGGCAATGCTGGTTATATTTATCCATGGCAATAGATGTATCCAATACTAAAAGATAAACATGTTCCTACAAAATGCAAATTAATAGTTTATAATACACTTGTTATACCAATCCTATTATATGGTGCTGATTGCTGCTGGACTTTAACTACAAAATTAGAATCGAAGATTCAGGCAGCCGAAATGCGAGTGCTCAATAATCAGGGGTGTTACAAGAAGGGACAAGATGAGAAATGTTCAAATAAGAGAAGAGTTGGGAGTGACGCTGCTACTGGAGGATGCTGATAGAGCAAGACTGAGATGGTCTGGACATGTTAAGAGAATGGAAGAAGATCGGTATGCTAAGAAATATATGGAGTGGATACCAAGAGGCAGGCGACCACGAGGGAGACCAAGGAAGAGATGGAAGCAAGGTATTGAAGAGAGCCTTAAGGTAGGTTGCCACACGCGCACTTTTTGGGCACGACGTGGCACGAGGTGAGTGCGCGCCACACCGCGAGTAGAAACAGTACAGAAACAGAGACGTCGGGTACATTGCGCGCAAGGGTGTGGCGATGTGGCACGAGGTGAGCCCGATCTGGGCACGAGGTGTTGCGAGACGTGACACGAGGTGATCACGACGTGGGCACGAGGTCATCGCGACGTGCACACGAGGTGTGGCCCAACCCGACGACCCGTTTTGAGGGGTCGCACAGGCATTTTAATTAATTACGAGGTTGTTGCCGATGTACTGTCACGATATGTCACGGGGTGTTGTGAGGATGCGTCCAATATTTGCAGCGCCTCCCAAGCGGTATATAAAGGGTGGGGAATGATGATCAAGTCACTCAAAGCTAGACTGGCAAGCAGGGAAGATGGAGGAAGAAAACTACAGACAAGAGGCTCAAGTACTGATGGCAGGAATCCTGATGGTGGCTGCTGCATTGCTGCTGCAAAGAAGACGTCTACAGCAACCTCCCGTGCCACCCCAGCCACGAGCAAGAAGACCCAGAACAATATGGTGCCGTGAATGGCTTACGAGACGATCGATGCATGGCGATTTTCACCACCTGCTGCAGGAGCTCAACCGAGAAGACACCAAGGGCTACAAGAACTTCCTCCGCATCAAACCTGAACTTTTCAGAGAGATGGTGGACCGGCTTACTCCAATCCTCGCCAAAAAAGCCACCAGAATGAGAGAGCCCCTGTCAGTGGGGTTGAAGTTGGCTGTCACCCTCCAATTCCTGGCATCCGGCGATTCATATACGAGTCTGCAATACAGCTTCAGGGTCTCCAAAACCGCCATCTGTAGATTCGTACCTAAAGTCTGCCAGGCCATAATTGACATATACAAACCTGAGGTGCTCAAGTGCCCAAGAACTCCAGAAGAATGGAATCAAGTTGCCGAAGGATTCTCAAAGAGGTGGAACTATCACAAGTGTGGAGGTGGTCTGGATGGCAAGCATGTTCGAGTGAAGAGGCCCTGGCATGCAGGATCGCTGTTCTTCAATTACAAGAAGTTCCACAGCATTGTCCTCATGGCCGTCGCAGATGCAAACTACAAGTTCCTGTACGTCGACGTAGGTGCTGAAGGAAGTGCTGGTGATGGAGGAACTTGGTTCAAGTGCACCCTTCACGATGCCATCGCGCAGAAACGAGTGGGATTTCCAGAGCACAGCTTCCTGCCGAGTGACGACACGCCAATCCCATTCCACATTGTTGCTGATGATGCCTTCGCCCTCAAGACCTGGCTTATGAAACCTTACTCACATCAATCCCAGGTATACGAAGAAAAAATCTTCAGCTACAGGTTGTCTCGCGCCCGTCGTGTGGTGGAAAATGCTTTCGGTCTCCTGCAGTCACGATTTAGAGTCTTCGGCACTACCATGCTACAACGACCTGCAGTTGTCAAAATTGTCACCATGTGTGGGTGTGTGATGCACAACCTGATATTGGACCGCTACTCAAATTTCCATCCCCAAGAAGTCGACTGCGAAGATGGTGACCATAACGTGATTGATGGATCGTGGAGGAACATACCAAATCTGATGCAACGCCTCCAAACTCGACGGGGAACAAATCCAACGAGAGAAGCAAAGGCCGTCCGAGACTACCTGGCTTTGTACTATGCATCAGAAGCAGGCGCAGTTCCCTGGCAAGAAAGGATGGTATATCCAAGAGGACGACCAGCAGACGAACAAAGGATGGAGCAATAATTAAATAAATAAATAATATATATATATATATATATATATATATATATATATATATATATATATATATATATATATATATATATATATATATATATATATATATATATATATATATATATATAAGCTGTGTTAATAAATGTTATCTGTGTATTTGATAATAAAGAAACCGATTAAGCTTCCTTGACTTTGAATTATATCCCAAAATATAAACTATATACATTATAGGAATATCATATTTGGGTGGGAGGGAATGGGAAAGGAAATAAGAGTAAAATAGAATATATGTTAAAAAAAATTTTAAATATGAATTTAATGTTTACAAAAATTATTAACTTATTAAGTAATAGGCAAATCTGGATAATTAAACACCTTCATTTATTAATTACATAAGACTTTGGTCTAAAATTGTTAAGATTGTCTGGTTATAAGATTAAAATTTTAGCAAAGAATTTTTCATATTTACGACATTGAAATAAAATCTATACTTGATGGATATATCAAAGCTATAAAATGTTCATATATATATATATATATATATATATATATATATATATATATATATATATATATATATATATATATATATATATATATATATATATATATATATATATATATATATATATATATATATATATATATATATATATTATGGGGACAGTACCTTTTCCATGTGTGATTCTCTGATTTAATTTTCCAAGTGTTTTACCTTTTACCAGTTATTATTTCAATACCTTATTTATATATTCAGTTATTATTTTCCAAGTTCTTTATTACCAACTCTTCATTATTCCCTTTTATCTGTTATCATTTCAAATCCTCAATTTTCAATCCATTTCTTAACTTCCCAAGTTTTAGTATATTTTTTTTCTCTTTTACCATTTATGTCCCAATTATTTATATTCAGTTTGTAGTTTATAATTTTTTTTTACTGGTAAAAGGAAACATTAAAAAAGTGTTTTTAATGTCTCCTTTTACCAGTTATTATTTTATATCCATACTTATATTATAAATGAAAAGGGAAAAAATATAGCTGTTTTTTTCATATTTATTTCATACATTTTAACATATTTTTATATGCAATACATTTTTATTTTGTTTACATTTACTCGTCGCTATCCTCCGCCTCGTAGCCCTTCGGCGTCTCGATCATGGGGGACATTATGGCCTTTTTCGCCGGCGATTTCGTCTTCTGGCCCTGGAGTTTGGTGGTCGTACTTGTGTGCTGCAGGGTCTTGACGGGGGACGGTGAACAGCCGAGTATAGATTCCCACTGTATTGGGGTGGGCACCTGCTGCTGCTGTGGCTGCTGAGGGAACTGTTGCTGTTCTGATTGTTGAGGCTGGTATTGTTGTTGAGGCTGTTGGTACTGTTGTTGTTGAGGCTGTTGGTACTGTTGTTGTTGGTATTGGGGCTGCGAGTAATGTGGCTGCTGGTACTGCGGCTGATGATAGACTGGAGGAGGAGGAGGAGGAGCAGGAGCAAGAGTAGGCGGTGCAGGAGGCTGCCACAGGTGCGATGGGCTCGCAACTCCTAGTGGCATGGGTACAGAATCCAGCAACCTCCTCGGGTCTTTAATAGCACTCCTGGCCATCACTGGTTCCTCCATGAGGCTGATCATGTACGCGATCTTGGAGAAGAGTACTCCATGATGCATGGGGGAAACCTTCTTCAGGCGAGTGTACATAAATTCAACAAACTGCCGGATGTCAGCGTCAGGTCCCTCGACTGGTGGTTTTCGTGTAGCTAGCAGCTGTGCACTCTGGAGTAGTTCTTGGATGGCACTGCTCTCCTGGGTAGATTTGGTGGATCGTGGGCTGGATAGTTCCTCCTCCTGCCGTTCCTTCTTCCTCTTCCTCCTGGCAATTGAGTGGGCCGATAGGACAGACTCATGGCTGGAGGAATCTTGATCGTCACCTTGTCTGCCGAAGTCATCACTAGGGTGCGTACTTTCGTGGGCGATGTGACCTGCCAGGAAGGCCCAAACCTCGACGATCTTCTGCTCCCTCTGCGTCCTCGGCCTGGCTGCTGATCCACTCTTGCTCTCCCTCTTCTCGATTTTCCCAAAATCTGTTCTCTTCTTGTCCACCACCTTCTTCACCTGCTGGTGAGAACAGTCCGAGAAAGTTTGGGCCAGGTCCTTCCAGAGGCTCTCCTTCCACGCCGGATTCAGCCACTTCTCGTTCCGCTTATCGTAGAGCTCTGGATGCAACTGGACGTAGTTTGCTATCTCCCTCAGTTGGTCGTCGTTGAAGGGGTAGTCCTGAACGTCTTTCTTGGATGGCCGAGTGCGTTTCCTGGAGAGCCCAGCAACAGGTTGTACCTTCACCACTTCCACATCAGGAACGTCAGTGTCGTCAGGAACCTCAGGAGGAACATCACCAGTTTCTTCCTCCTGCAGACTCGGGGAAGACTCCTGCTGTGGTGCTTGCTGCTTGCCTTTCTTGGGCATCTTGGAAAGGTTGGCTGGAGATGGGAGGGTTCTTCTTCTGTCTGTGTTTGCGAGATAAGTGACCATGTGGCCCACGGGTGCTGTTTATATACCCCTTGGATCAGGTCACGTGAGAGGCAATTATACAGCTCGCCACCACCTCGCGCTAACTTCGTGCCCACCTCGGACTAACGTCGCGCCCACCTCGCACTAACCTCGTACCACCCCGCACCACACCTCGTGACACCTCGCGCCCAGGTAGCACGAGCTCGCACCACTGCGCGCCAGGCGCGACGTCGTGCCAATAGGCGCGAGGTGTCTCGAACAGGGTACGAGGTGTCACGAGGTGATGGCACGAGGTGGGGCCGACGTCGCCACTTCGTACCACGTCGGGAAAAAAAATGAAACTGTTTTAATTTTAACGCGACGTCGTGCCACCTGCCTCGACTTCCCCGACTTGGTGGCAAGAGGTCTGCACGAGCTGCCGCGCTGTTGGGCACGAGTTGGCGCGAATTGGGTGCGCACTCACCTCGTGCCACGTCGTGCCCAAAAAGTGCGCGTGTGGCAACCCGCCTTAAGGTTTGCTCTTTCCCGTGCGTTCTTGCCCAGCCTCCGGGAACCGCCACGGACAGTCTGCCTCAGTTTCAGGCAAGACAGGGGGTCGAGGGGTTAAACTTTGGTAAATTGTGTGTAAGTGCGTGTGTGAGCTTTCTAAGAGCAAAAATTGAAGAGAGAGAGAGAGAGAGAGAGAGAGAGAGAGAGAGAGAGAGAGAGAGAGAGAGAGAGAGAGAGAGAGCTATCCTCAGAGCAAGAAAGCAGCTGGCTCCTCGAGGTTACTGTGTCTTCAAAGAGAGGACTCATCCGAATCCTGTCTCTTAATCCTGACCTGTGCCTCGTCTTGGGTGTGTAGATCTCACTCCTACATTCTTAGCTCGATACTAGTGACTTTGAATGATACGTACTGGTAGTAACTCTTCTGACCACTGAGAGTGTTTATAATATTATTGGGAAATCTGCTGTAAGAAATGCATGAAAAACCTGAAAATTGGGGAACTTTTGACAGTATAGAAAATTGTTTATCTTCAAGAAAAAAAAAAAAAATATATATATATATATATATATATATATATATATATATATATATATATATATATATATATATATATATATATATATATATATATATATATATATATATATATATATATATATATATATATATATATATATATATCAGTGAGGATTAATACGCAAACACACACAAACTACCGGGACAAGGCTGCTAACATCTTTGCTCAATGTCCGCAAAACAATTCCACACAGTAGCCTGTGAAACATATGGAACAGTGAGTCAGTCGTAATCAGACAGAACAGGTAATTTATAGAGATACCTATGTTCTGTGTTTTTTTTTTACAAATTTCTCTGTCTTCTAGTTTATTTATTTTTTTCTTTTTTTGGTGGTACCGGATAAAGAGGCATAATTTTCTTGCAGCACTGGGGTGACTCACTCCTTCATAGACACAGGTTGTATTGAGTGTGACATGCAAATTTCTCTGGTCTGTGTTGTAGCTCTGCTGTATGATGAAATTTTTTAAGGGTGTTAAAGCACCTCCGCCCCTTGCTTTTAGTCACTCCTTTACTCTTACGCCTCACTCCTATACCTTCATTCATTCACTAGAGAGAGAGAGAGAGAGAGAGAGAGAGAGAGAGAGAGAGAGAGAGAGAGAGAGAGAGAGAGAGAGAATGTACAACACTAAAAATGAAACACGTCAATGCCTAGAACAATGCAAATCGTGATTTATTGCTCTCTCTCTCTCTCTCTCTCTCTCTCTCTCTCTCTCTCTCTCTCTCTCTCTCTCTCTCTCTCTCTCTCTCTCTCGCACACACACACACACACACACACACACACACACACACACACACACACACACACCTCATGACGTCACACGACACACAACGGACAGTTCCCGCCAAGTGGAGACATTCATCAACTCACCACCTTCAAGTGTCATCAGGTAACACTGGCGGCAGGTGGTGTTTATGCCCAGAGTATCCTTTCATTTTTGTAACCGTGGCTGAGGAATAGAAGGGTCAGCTGTTGGCACGTTGGCACATTACACGTACTACATTCCTGGGCAGTACACCGTGCGGCACAACACGTGAGCATTATTACTTCGTTCCTACATAAAAGAAAATAAATAAATAAATAAAAACAGACGAAATGGAACAAAATTTAAAGGAAAAATATATATTGTTCTCCTCCCTTCACAGTGCCATCCAGGCAGCCTTATCATTTCAAATCACTAGAGTACTTCACCGTAGTTTAGTGAAATCATTACATTGCTCACCCAACCAAAAAAGAAGCCGGAGTTGAACAAAACTGATAGAAAAAAAAAAGAAACATGGCGTTTTTCCTTCACAGTAGCACTCTTATTATTCCAGTCTTATTATTGCCCAGGGGTTCAATGACAGCATGGTGAAATTACTACATTACTCACCCAGGCAGACTAAATGAACAGAATCAAATGAAAAAAAGGAAGCATACATTGTCTATCCTTCACAGTTACCCAGACTTTTTTTTATTTCGTATCACTAGAGTACTTCCCTAAATGTGTGGCGACGTTGTAGTGAGCAGTGCCACGCCTTGCAAACGTGCCACTCCTTCCCAGAACAGCTTTGTGTGGCACTAACGAAGCGCGGTGTCACCCAATGGTAGTGTGAAGGCTGCGAGGTTTGTCTGCTGACTTGCCCAAAAATTATTATGTTGATTTATCTTCAGACTCTGGCGGTTGGAGTTTTGATTCAATATACAATCTCTCTCTCTCTCTCTCTCTCTCTCTCTCTCTCTCTCTCTCTCTCTCTCTCAGTAGTGTTTAATATCTACGTTCGTCTCTTTTTTTTATTACAGTGATATTGGTGTTTATTGGCATTTAATTAAACCAAACGTATGCCCGCTTAAAACGAGCTTACACAGAACGACATACTGCTATACAAATAAGCACACACACACACACACACACACACACACACACACACACACACACACACACACACGCGCGCGCGCGCGCGCGCGCGTCGGGGAAGGAGCGTCGTAAGAAACAGCCTCGTAGGAAATTATAATGAAACAGCTTCTTAATGCTTAGCTTCTCTACCGGCGCGCTACTCTCTCTCTCTCTCTCTCTCTCTCTCTCTCTCTCTCTCTCTCTCTCTCTCTCTCTCTCTCTCTCTCTCCCCCCCCTGTAAAATACTACGTGGCATCATCGAAACGAGGGAGGAGCGGGGGAGGGCACCGAGTCCGAGCGACCTTGAAAACAGCTGAGTGATGATGCCACTTAGCATTTTAAAGGAGTACTTATAATCACCGCAATAATGTTGTCGTGTAATGCTTATTGGTATATCACATGCTTTTTAATACCATTTGTCTTGTTATAAGATACTGTAATATTCCACAGCCTGCAAAAAATAAGATTAAATAAGTGGCACCTCCGAGGCTGCGACAATGCAGCCGTCTGTTCTTCACGTCAGCTACACGCATAGCAGCACTTCCGCGAGTCCCATACATTTTCAACTCCTCTGACGGGGAAACAAAGCCTTAAAATGCATATGTGTATAGAACATTTCCTACTTAGAATTGCACGTTCCTTCACCTCTTTCAGTATTTGCAGAAACACGCGTTACACCTTTTATACAGTGGACAACAAGCAAAACAACACCTACGTGTTCTGAAACGCTTCATTTGTCTCACCACATTTTTTTTTCTTTTCAAATGATGATAGGTTCTGAATAGCCGGGTTTTAAATGCATTTCCCCTGTTAATAATATAGAAATCGTGTTAATCTGTCACTAGAACCATAAAAACATCTTTTGAAAACCTGTGCAACTTCATTTAGAGTCTTATCAGTTTAGTGGAGGTGCGGCGCAGAAGTGTTTCAGAATAGGGATCATTGTCTCGTTTTCCCCCCAACCTGGCGTCCCCGCTCGGCCCCTTCCACGACTCGCAGCGAGAGAGAGAGGTCGAGGTGCGGTGGTCTTGTGGCGGAAGCCTGAAGGAGGCGGTGAAGGAGTGAAGGTAAGAGTTTGGTAATAGGAAGATTGTTAGATTATTATTCAGTGGGTGGAATTAAGGCGTAACCTATGAGATTATGAATGATAAGGATGAATAGGTGAGAATAAGGATGGGTAGGTTTGTCCATGTTTGGTGATTAGATACGCCACGTTAGGTAATGTGATTAGGCTGACCTGATGTAGGTTGACCAGGTGAGGTTGGGTAGGTGTGATTAGGTTAAACAGATGGTGATTACAACACTGGCAAAGTGACGTAGTTAAGCTTATCAGGTGAGAGATGGGAAGTTATAGAAGTTTAGCAATTTGCGAGGGAATAAGCTGCAAGGGTGATTAGACTGCAGGTGACGTTATTTAATTTGTCAGGTGAGAGAAGTATGCTGATCAGATGGTAAGTTGGTTGCTTGTTTGTCCAGGTGATTGACGTCTGATTAAGCTTACTGAGGTGATAATTAAGGAAGTGAATTTGAGATTATATTATATAAGCACGTAAAATCATGTTGGATTGGTGTGTCCGTGGCTGCTATTTTGTGGTCCCTCTGCTTATTCGCTGGGCTGAGTGGCAGTTGGCTTGTTAACTAAGATCATTATTTCCCTTATTCATTATCATACACACACACACACACACACACACACACCTACCTACCTTTAGTAACGGTATATGCACACCCACGCACATTCACACCCACGCACGCTCACACATACGCCCACGCACTCGCACACCCACGCACTCGCACACCCACGCACTCTCACACCCACGCACTCGCACACCCACGCACTCGCACACCCACGCACTCTCACACCCACGCACTCTTATGTCCACGCGCTCTCATACCCATGCGCTCTCATACCCACGCGCTCACACACGCCCAGGCGATCACACACACACAAAATATTAATGACAAAAAAACTGGTGATGCACTCAAAAATCTGGTGACACTCAAAAAAAAACTGGTGATACACTCAAAAATGGTGACACTCAAAAAATCTGGTGACACTCAAAAACCTGGTGGTGCACTCAAAAAAAAACTGGTGATGCACTCAAAAAACTGGTGACACTTAAAAAAAACTGGTGATGCACTCAAAAACCTAGTCAGGCAGCCAAAAGAATGGTCATGCACTCAAAAAAAATATAACCCCTTCACACACACACACAACCCCTTCACACACACACACACACACACACACACACACACACACACACACACACACACACACATTTACATTCTAAATTTGCATTAGACTTTTTTAATGCTGCTTTGTTCTATTAAAGCAGATTTTTATTTATTTTTATTTATTTTCTTTTTTACCCGGTTCACCTCAAAGTTGGCTTATTTTAAATAGTTTTTTTTCCTAATTTGTTATTCATCTGATAAATATTTTCTTGTCCTATATTTGCTCATGTATTTGGCTTCAAAATTCTTTCCCTTATCTGACCTTTTCTTTATATAGTGGGTTTCAAAACGATGGACTACACTTAAAATTGTTGTATTTCTGGAACCTTAAACTGTCTATAAATAAAACTAATAAAAGGTGTGGGCCAAAGTTTAAAATGACTTCTTTTCAAATTTTAAATTTTTATTTGTGTTTTTCATGAGTGCAGAGATAGCATTTTTTTTAATCAGGTTCATCTTTTAAACTTGTGTATATATTGTGGTGTCATTGAAATTTCTGTGATGCCATGCAGATTTCTTCTATCTGGTGTTTTCTTCTACTCTACATCATTCTTCAAATTTTTGCTTTTAAATTATAATAGGGACATGTTTATCAAACACATTTCTTGGCTTCAAACGTTAAACTGCCGTACTTTTCAGATTTTCTCTAACCGGTGCTTTCCTTTCTTTCAATTTTCGTTTCTTGAATGTGACAGTATGGAATTTAGACACATTTCATATTAAATCTCGGCACAGTTCTCACATCATTTTTTTTTTTTTTTATGTAGGAGGGACACTGACCAAGGGCAACAAAAATCCAATTAAAAAAAAATGCCCACTGAAATGCCAGTCCCATAAAAGGCTCCAAACCGGGAGTTAAAAAATTGAAGGATAAGTGTCTTGAAACCTCCCTCTTGAAGGAATTCAAGTCATAGGAAGGTGAAAATACAGAAGCAAGCAGGGAGTTCCAGAGTTTACCAGAGAAAGGGATGAATGAATGAGAATACTGGTTAACTCTTGCGTTAGAGAGGTGGACAGAATAGGGGTGAGAGAAAGATGAAAGTCTTGTACAGCGAGGCCATGGGAGGAGAGGAGGCATGCAGTTAGTACAGATCAGAAGAACAGTTAGCATGAAAATAGCGGTAGAAGACAGCTAGAGATGCAACATTGCGGCGGTTAGAGAGAGGCTGAAGACAGTCAGTTAGAGGAGAGGAGTTGATGAGACGAAAAGCTTTTGATTCCACCCTGTCTAAAAGAGCAGTATGAGTGGAACCCCCAGACATGTGAAGCATACTCCATACATGGACGGATAAGGATCTTGTACAGAGTTAGTAGCTGGGAGGGTCAGAAAAACTGGCGGAGACGTCTCAGAACACCTAACTTCATAGAAGCTGTTTTAGCTAGAGATGAGATGTGAAGTTTCCAGTTCAGATTATAAGTAAAGGACAGACCGAGGATGTTCAGTGTAGAAGAGGGGGATAGTTGAATGTCATTGAAGAAGAGGGGATAGTTGTCTGGAAGGTTGTGTTGAGTTCATAGATGGAGGAATTGAGTTTTTGAGGCATTGAACAATATCAAGTTTGTTCTACCCGAATCAGAAATTTTTGAAAGATCAGAAGTCAAGCGTTCTGTGGCTTCCCTGCGTGAAATGTTTACTTCCTGAAGTGTTGGACGTCTATGAAAAGACGTGGAAAAGTGCAGGGTGGTATCATCAGCGTAGGAGTGGATAGGACAAGAAGTTTGGTTTAGAAGATCATTAATGAATAATAAGAAGAGAGTGGGTGACAGGACAGAACCCAGAGGAACACCACTGTTAATAGATTTAGGAGATCAGTGACCGTCTACCACAGTAGCAATAGAACGGTCAGAAAGGAAACTTGAGATGAAGTTATAGAGAGAAGGATAGAAGCTGTAGGAGGGTAGTCTGGAAATCAAAGCTTTGTGCCAGACTCTATCAAAAGCTTTTGATATGTCCAAGGCAACAGCAAAAGTTTCACCAAAATCTCTCAAAGAGGATGACCAAGACTCAGTAAGGAAAGCCAGAAGATCACCAGTAGAGCGGCCTTGATGGAACCCATACTGGAGATCAGATAGAAGGTTGTGAAGTGATAGATGTTTAAGAATCTTCCTATTGAGGATAGATTCAAAAACTTTGGATTGGCAGGATATTAAAGCAATAGGACGGTAGTTTGAGGGATTAGAACGGTCACCCTTTTTAGGAACAGGCTGAATGTAGGCAAACTTCCAGCAAGAAGGAGGTAGATGTTGACAGACAGAGCTGAAAGAGTTTGACTAGGCAAGGTGCAAGCACGGAGGCACAGTTTCGGAGAACAATAGGAGGGACCCCATCAGGTCCATAAGCCTTCCGAGGGTTTAGGCCAGCGAGGGCATGGAAAACATCATTGCGAAAAATTTTAATAGGTAGCATGAAGTAGTCAGTGGGTGGAGGAGAGGAAGGAACAAACCCAGAATTATCCAAGATAGAGTTTTTAGCAAAGGTTTGAGCAAAGAGTTCAGCTTTAGAAATGGATGTGATAGCAGTGGTGTCATCTGATTGAAATAAAGGAGGGAAAGAAGAAGCAAAGTTATTGGAGATATTTTAGGCTAGATGCCAGAAGTTACTAGGGGAGTTAGATCTTGAAAGGTTTTGACACTTTCTGTTAATGAAGGAGTTTTTGGCTAGTTGGAGATCAGACTTGGCATGGTTCGGGGCAGAAATATAAAGTGCATGAGATACTGATGATGGAAGGTTTAAGTACCTTTTGTGGGGTACCTCTCTATCATGTATAGCACGAGAACAAGCTGTGTTAAACCGAGGTTTGGAAGGTTTAGGTCGAGAAAGAGAGTGAGTAATGTACGCCTCCATGCCAGACACTATCACCTCTGTTATGCGCTCAGCACACAAAGACGGGACATGGAAGCAGTAGTCATTCTTAGGAAAATCAGCAAAATACCTCCTCAGGTCCTCTCAACTAGCAGAGGCAAAACGCCAGAGGCACTTTCACTTAGGGGGATCTTGAGGAGGGATTGGAGCGATAGGACAAGATACAGATATGAGATTGTGATCGGAGGAGCCCAATGGAGAAGAAAGGGTGACGGCATAAACAGAAAGATTAGAGGTCAGGAAAAGGTCAAGAATGTTGAGCGTATCTCCAAGACGGTCAGGAATACGAGTAGGGTGTTGCACCAATTGCTCTAGGTCATGGAGGATAGCAAAGTTGAAGGCTAGTTCACCAGGATGGTCAGTGAAGGGAGAGGGAAAGGCCAAAGCTGGTGGTGAACATTGAAGTCTCCAAGAATGGAGATCTCTGCAAAAGGGAAGAGGGTCAGAATGTGCTCCACTTTGGAAGTTAAGTAGTCACAAAGAATTTCTTATAGTCAGAAGAGTTAGGTGAAAGGTATACAGCACAGATAAATTTAGTTTGAGAGTGCTTGTGCAGTGCTTGTCAAACTTTTTCCGTTTTCCTATGATATTTCTTGTGTAGTCTTAATTTTTTTAGGGAATCTTGGCACATCTCCTATGCCTAAGAGAGACGTATTTTTGTTTTGAGTTTTGTAGGGAATCAGTTATCAAACACATTACAAGGAATCTCAGCACATACAACAAACTTCGTGTCTAGGAACTAATGGTCTGTATTCCTTGCAGGTGTGAAGTGTGTGGCTTCCACTTCACCATCCTATGAACAGCCTGCAGGAATCTCTATCAACACCTGCTTCTGCAATATTGGCATCTGGTTATCAAATAGTGCTGTCACGCTGGGCCTGACATACTCCATTGCAATTGGGGAATCAAGCTTCACCAGGAAGAGAGGCCGAGCATCACGACCTTCAAGCCTTCAAGCCCTACAAGAGGTGTTAAGTATTGTCAGGACAAAACAGAGGGCCTGGTACAAGAGTTTTCATTGCAATCAAGGAAGAGTCAAGTTGCAGTAAGAAGAGTGTGGCAAGAATTTTAAGCAGGAGGAAGACTGTCAAGCAGTTGACGGCAGGAAGAACGCGTGAAATTCCCTTAAGTCGTGGCAGGACCAACAGGCAACCTTCAACACCTGCAGAGGCACAAGAGTTGTGGGCAGTTTCACCAGGAAGAGTTTGCTCCTCACTCAAGTTGACACAGACACAAGAATTTGCAAGTGTTGTTACTCTGAGACCCTGCTGCAAATGTTCTCCAATCCACTCCAGTCTGGGAAGGAAGAATGTAGGAAGTCCCTCTCTTCTGTACTCAACAAGCACCACCACCACCACCACCACCACCTTCATTCAGGCTTGGGACAAGTTTTGTACATTCCAGCACTTCAGTATTAAAGAAAACAAGTGCCATGTTTATTATCCTGTTGTGTATTTATTCACTTAACATTCACAGTAAAACAATAAACATTCAGTATTCCATCTTGTGTAAATAAAGTTTCAGGCAGAGTACAGGTCATGCCCTCAAAAAAAAAACGCATAGAAGCCCTGTCCCAGCAACTGGTGTCGTTGGGATGGGGCTTCTGTGCAAATCATACCTTAAACTCTTATTTTGGGCCTTGGGCCAATCCTAGCACTTTTTTTTTATTACCTTGAGGGCATGAATTGTTACCACCAAATATTTATTTTACACTATACCAGCACATTGTTGTTAGCAAACTATATATTTATTTCACATATATAATAGTAGTCACAAATTTATTTATTGGCAAAGACATACAAGTCATACACACAGCAATGCAACCTGGACTAGATAATACACTGGTGGAGTCAGCTGGCTTGGGGCACTTGTACAGCAGCAGCACACCCCAGTACTGGCTGTAGACACACCCTCCATTTGGCTCTTCCTGACGTCAGAGCCTGCAACGTGGCACTACCGGACTGATTGCAGACAGAATGTTAGCCAACACAAGTGAGATCTGCAAAAGAGTAACGCAATTTGGGGAAAATGGATAGTTATGAAGACGTGAACCTGTATCACACATACACACTAATTCTATCACATCAAATGCTGGCTTTTTACTTTTTACAAACATTTCACTCCCTTTAACAGCCCATCACTCCCTTTAACAGCCCATCACCTGGCCAAAACAATCCTCAAACAACCCACAACTCTTCCATATCTTATCTTTTTATATCCATAAATTCCTCAAAAAAACATCCTTATTTTTCGCCAAACACCTTTCACGTGCACATCTCTCAACAAAAAACCCAAGCTACACATCTCTTATTTCACACTGATCACTGCAAACCATTCCTTCTAACCCTCTTCAGTAACACACACAACACGCCTCACCGGTAATGCTCATCCATCCTAGTCACTCTTAATAAAAGTACCACACGTGCACTTACCCAGCCCACACACTGCCTCTCTTGCTATCCTGTACCACTATTTTCACACTTGCTGTTCTTCTAATCTTGGTAAGAGCACGCCTCTCCTCCATGCATTTACTAATCTTATTAACAACTTTCCCTCTTATCCTGCACATACATACATAAGGATTCATACACACACACACACACACACACACACACACACACACACACAGACTCTCAACAATACTCTGATTACATACAGTTGAGGATTCCTTATCCAAAATTGTTGGGAGTGAGTGGTACAGATTTTAGATTTCCCCAGTTTTTTTGAATAACAACTTGCCAATTTCTGATACCTCCCATGGCAGTAAATCAAGCTCTGGTTATCAATTTTTTGGTGGGGCAAAAAAAATGTGACAAAACATGACACAATTAAAATCTTAGATTTTTAAATTTAGGATAGAGGATTCTCAAGTGTAGCAACAAAACACAGTGTTCACATGAATTGGTTCCTGCAGTCACAGCCACCTGTCAGTCACAAGGTTCCAGTATGGTGTACCTCTTGCTCCTGAGTTATGGGAGCGTTCCAAGCTTTCTTCCACTTCCTCTCCGTGTTACCACCTGCGGGGAAGACACACATCTGTACTCCTGCTGCATGACTCACAACTCAGTCCAGAATTTAACCATTTCACCACAACATTACACAGCAAAGAAGGCACGACAGAAAACACTGACATGCACATTTAACTCTTAAAGCAGTGGGCTGTATTGTAACTTGAAGGTCTCCACATACAGGATAAACTAGACTTTTCACTATGACAAGATATGATATGTCTACTCAAATAAGAAGACATGGAAAAAGTGCCAAATTGTCATACATGGCAACTCACGTGCCCTGAAGATGTTATGCTCAGTCTTTCAATCACTGAGAGACTGTCAGGCACAGTGGAGAGAGGCGTCTCTCCTGCGCTCCCCTGTACATTTCCCCCTTGCCACTACCTTCTTGTTTCATCGCTCACATTCAATCAAACCCCTTAACATTACAATGGATCCCGGCAAGTTTAACAGGGAAGAGAGTGCCACGATGGTGTTTGAGTCGAGGTCAGTAACCATGGGTCTGGAAAGAAGACAGGGAGATCACAGACAGCTGTGACACAAGTGGCCAGCCAGGGCTGTACCAGGGCTGGGCACAGCTGCCACTCCTGAGAGAAAGTCTAAGGGCAAAAAAGGAAGACAGATACAGGAATAATAAGTTGACAAAACACATGCATGGTGAACACTTAATTGCCACGCCATCTTTCTCCTGGTCAGAAGAGACCTGTGAGCTGCAGGATGACCGGGGGTGAGCGGCCTCCGTCCGCCACCCAGATGATGGCTGCTTCTGAATTTGCCATCTTCCTTCCTGTCTCACAATTACTGATCCCTTCTTGAACAAACACCATCGCAACACTTTTCTTCACTGTCAAGCTTGCCAGAACCCATTATGTGAGGAGAATTATGGGTGAAGCCATCACATGAGAAGCTTGTACCAAGGGAAAACAGGCAGGGGAGTGTGGCAGTGTAGAAGAGGAGGACAGCTGAGTGTCCATTGAAGAAGAGGGGATAGTTGTCTGGAAGGTTGTGTCGAGTTGATAGATGGAAGAATTGATTTTTTTTAGGCAGTGAGCAATAACTAGTTTGGTCTGCCCCAGTCAGAGATTTTAGAGAGATCAGAAGTGAGGCGTTCTGTGGCTTCCCTGCGTGAACTGTTTATTTCCTGAAGGCTTGGACGTCTATGAAAAGACATGGATAAGTGTAGAGTGGTATCATCAGTATAGGAGTGCATAGGACAACAAGTTTGGTTTTAGAAAGTCACTGATGAATAATAGGAAGAGTGGTGACAGGACAGAACCCTGAGGAACACCACCGTTAATAGATTTAGGAGAAGAACAGTGACCGTCTACCACAGCATCAATAGAATGGTCAGAAAGAAAACTTGAGATGAAGTTACAGAGAGATGGATAGAAGCCGTAGGAGGATAGTTTGAAATGAAAGCTTTGTGACAGACTCTATCAAAAGCTTTTGATATGTCCAAGGCAACAGCAAAAGTTTCACCAAAATCTCTCAAAGAGGATGACCAAGACTCAGTAAGGAAAGCCAGAAGATCACCAGTAGAGAAATAATGAGTGGTTAGTGTTGATACTACTACTGCTGCTACTACTAGGGTCTGGAAGGGAGAGTTGGGAGTGTTAAGTGTATGGTGTTCCTACTACTACTAATGCTGCTACTCCTACTGTTATTACTACCACTACCACTAAGCTAACTTGAGAGAGAGAGAGAGAGAGAGAGAGAGAGAGAGAGAGAGAGAGAGAGAGAGAGAGAGAGAGAGAGAGAGAGAGAGAGAGAGAGAGAGAGAGAGAGAGAGAGAGAGAGAGAGAGAGAGACCAATTTTATATAGAGAAAAACAAAAAATACATCAACAACGACGACAACAACAACCTCATTAACCTGTTAGAGAAGGAGTGAGAGAAGCTTACCATACAAGTGTGGCTCTCCCCACCAGCAGTAGCAGCAGCAGCAGCAGCAGTAGCAGCCCCTCTGCCCGGCACAGCTGCCCCATCAGGCACCTCCACTGCTCCCAGCCATCCTACACCTGTGCCACCAGGAAGCTGACGAGGACCACCTGCAGCTCTGCCACTAAGCTGTCTGGCCTGCAACACAAATCAGGATCAGAATATATTTAATACTATACTTAATTCCTGCCAACTACTACTACTACTACTGCTACTACTGCTACACTGCTCTTGAGTGCTAAAAAGACATACAATAATAACTATGACTACTGCTGTTACTGCAATTATTACCTAACAATAGTGAAGGGCAGAGAGAGAGAGAGAGAGAGAGAGAGAGAGAGAGAGAGAGAGAGAGAGAGGAGAGAGAGGAGAGAGAGAGAGAGAGAGAGAGAGAGAGAGAGGAGAGAGAGAGAGAGAGAGAGAGAGAGAGAGGAGAGAGAGAGAGAGAAACAATAACAAGTAAAACAAAGAGAACCTGTCCAATCATTGACTTCAAACTGTAGGAAGAACCAAGCCTATATTTTGTGACTTGACTGGGACTACCCCCTCTCTGTAGGCTGTCCTGGCTGGCTGGGTGAAGCCACAGTCCCTCCCTTTGACTTCATCTGTGGTGGCCGGGGGGCTGTGGGGGGCTGGGAAGTGGGTGAGGTGAAGGGCTGTGGGTCTGGTGTGTCTGTGGTGGAGTGTGGGGCTGCTTGTGAAGGCTTTGAGACTGTTTGTGAGGCTCCTGTGGTGTGTGTGATTTTTAGGAGTGTTAAAAGTAGAAGGCCGGAAGTAATATTAAAGTTATACTTGGCGCTGGTCAGACCTCATCTAGACTACGCTGTGCAGTTCTGGTCCCCACATTACAGGAAAGATATAGGTCTATTAAAATCACTACAGAGGAGAATGACTAAAAGGATACAGGGGATGAGGAGTATTCCTTACGAGGCGAGGTTGAAGCTGTTAAATTTACATTCTTTAGAGATACGTTGGTTAAGAGAGGACCTGATAGAAGTCTTTGAGTGGTATAAGG